>NW_022680572.1:0-119245 GCF_009764315.1 Trachypithecus francoisi | reverse complement strand
GGACCAAGGAGTGATCCAAAGCTTACTCATCATGTCAAGCTGTGCAATGGTCAGAGTCATAACTTTGATAAAGCCTCCAGCACCTTCTCTTCTGCAGGAATCTTTGCCTTGCCATACCAGGATCAAAACTTGGTCTCCACAGGCTTTTTTACACAGATTTTTATCAAGAAAGCAAACAATCTAAACTCACAAACACTGCTCTGGAGGAGGGAAGAAAGATAAGAGACTTGACTCGCCTTGCTTATTGCAAGCAAGACAGGTTGGGCTACAACTGGTGCATGGGAAACTCATTATGATCACTTGAAGCCTTGACAAGTACAGTGAGTAACCTGAGAGCCCAGCAAGGAGTCTCGACACACTATTCAATCTGCTGTCAGGGTGAAGCAGACAGTGTAAACCACAGCAAGGCAACAGATTAGGCCTCAGAAGTGCACATAGTCAGCTAAGTGGGAGAACAGGACTGGATCGTGGTCAGCAGTGAAGGTAAAAGCAGCTCAGAATAGAATGATGTTTTGTTTCCCTAAAGTGAAAAGAGTGTTTGACAAATGACTGCTGAGAGAAGGGTGGGTCTATTATTGTTATTAGTCAGGACCCTGCCGATAAACAGAATCTCGATCAGGTGAATTATGTCTTCTTTTCCCTACTAAAGATAGTACTAGATTGGTAATTGGAAAATCCCAGCAACAGTTGCTTTTTTAAATAAAACAGGTATTGCTGTCTCTAAGCCAGAGCTGATCACCTATCTGGAAGAAAGGAAAGAGCCTTGGAATCTGAGCAGACATGAGACAGTAGCAAAACACCCAGGTAGGTGAGAGTGAATGAAGCAGATGGCACAGCAGATGACAGACGAGAGTTCCAAGGTCAATGAGGAAACCAGACCTTAAAATGTGATTTGGGAGGCCTGCCTTTCAATGGAAATAGTTTGTGAGAAGCCTGGGTTTCTTTCTCTTTCTCTTTCTCTCATACAGGGGCATCTTCTGTCTCATGCTCTTAAATGCTCTATGGATTCTACTTTCCCTTTAGTGATCCTCCTTCACGTTTACATTGAGAGGCAAAGTCATTTTCTTGGCATATGAGGGACTGCATGATCTGACTGCTTTTCTGTTGCCTTTAGGGACACACAAATATATATTTTTAGAAACCATGGTAAGCCATTTTTAAGTTCCCCTTTTGAATCATGGCTGAAATTTGTAGAGTAGTAGTGATATTGGGATTTAAGAAATTCCAGGAACACCAGGGACAGGTGTTATGAGTTGTCTGCTTTAAAATTTCTTAACATATGAGGTTTCAAATGTGTTTCCACAGAAATTCATACTCGGTAATTTCATCAGAATACTAAGCATATGCCCAAACTAAAAAAAAAAAAAAATCTGATATTATTTTTACATCACTTTTTTTAGTATGAACTGAGTTGGTCACTTAAGGTCTACATGCCCTAATTCCTTAACTGTAAGATACTTTAATTTATCTACTCCATATATTTCTCAAATATACTATGCCATTAGGGAGCTTACAACATTGCTGAGCACATATGAAAGTCCCATTTGTGACCTTATTTTTAATAACTATTATTTTATAATTTTATCTTGTTTAATATGAGGCTTACCAGGACTGTGTCATTCAGGTGCCTGTGTATATATGTATGTGCATAGATATTGTGGATTTTTTACAAATTACTTTTGTATAACTACATATTTTTTGTGTATAATGTAATGACTTGCTATGTGTATATACTGTGAAATAATTAGTATGATCACATTAACAGACATGTCTACTCTTAGTACTTTTTTTTGTAGTGAGAACACCTGTTTACTGCCTTAGCAAATTTTAAGCATACAAAACATTGTTAGCAGTAGTCATGAAGCTATATATTAGATCCTTAAAACTTATTCATCTTATAACTGAAAGTTTGTATCATTCATTTTCCTCACCTCCAGTCCCTGACAACTAACACTGGACTCTGATTTTATAAGTTCAGCCTTTTCATATTTGTTGTATAAGTGAGAACAAGCAGTATTTCTCTTAATGTGCCTTTCTTATTTCATTTAGTACAATATCCTTCAGGTTCATCCATGTTGTTGAAATGGCAAGATTCCATTATGTTTTATGGCTGAATAATATTCTGTTGTCTATTTGGGCCATATTTACTTTATCCATTCGGCATTCACAAACATGTAGGGTTTTTTATATATTTGAAATTGTGAATAATGCAATGAACTTGGGAGTGCAAATGTTTCTTGGAAATATTTGCTTTGTTTCCTTTGATTATATATCCAAAAGTGGGATTGCTAGATTGCCTGGCAGTTCTGTTTTTCAGATAACATTCATATTGGTTTTCATAATGACTCTACCAATTTAAAACTCTCCAGGAGTGTACAGAATTTTTTTTTCACATTCTTATCAATAATTGTTATATTTATTTACATATATATGTAAAGATGTGTGTGTATGTGTGTATATGCATATATACAAACACATACACATAGATATATGAGCTTTTATGTAAAAGTTTATATAGAGATGGATATATCTATACAACTCTATTACATCCTAACAGATGTGAGGTGATAGCTCATCACGATTTTGATTTGCAGTTGCCTGATGATTGGTGATGTTTTGTAACTTTTCATATATTTGTTGGCCATTTGTGTCTTCATTTTAAAATATGAATTCAGTCTTTTGCATATTTTTCAATTGGGTTATTATTTTCATTATTGTTTTGGCTTTGGATTTGCTTAGTTCCTTATTTTTCATATATTATTCTCTTACATGTATAGTTTGCAAGTATTTTCTCCCATTTCATAAATTTCTTATTTTATTCTATTTTCTGTGCAAAAGCTTTCTAGTTTGATGCAATTCAGCTTGTTTATATCTCCTTTTGCTGCTGTACTTTTGGTGTTGAGACAAAAAGAATATATTGCCAGGACTATCAAGATTTCTTCCTATTTTTTAGGAGTTTTAGGATTCATGTCTTATATTTACATCTTCAATTCAAGGTAATTGTTCATATGGTGTAAGAAAAAGAATCTAATTTTAATATTTTGCTTGTGGGGATCCAGTTTTCCCAGATCTGAGTACTGAAGACACTATACATTTTTCACTGTGTATTTTTGGTGCACTTGTTCAGGGTTGACCTTATATGCATGGGTTTATTTCCGGGCTCTCTATTCTGTTCTGTTGGTTTTTGTGTCCATTTTTTCCCATGCTTACCATCCCATTTTTCTTGGTGTAGTCTTTAAATATAGTTTGAAATCATAAAGTATGATGTCCCTTTCCTTTGTATTTTTTCCTCAAGATTACTCTGGCTATTCAAATCTATTGTACTTTCATACACATTTTAGGATTGTATTTTGTATTACTGTGCAAAATGCCACTGGAATTGTGATAGGGACTTCACTGAATCTATAGATGACTTTGGATAATATGGTACTTTAACATATTTATTCTTCCAATCTATAAATGTGGGATAATTTTACATTTCTTGTATCTTCTTCATTTTCTTTCATCAATACCTTTATCTTTCAGTATAAAGATCTTTTACCTCCTTGGTTAAAGTTGTGCCTTAGAAATTTATTACTTTAATGCTATTTTAAATGAGATTGTTTTCTGCTTTTTTAAATCAGGTAGTTTGATGTTAGTGTATGAAACCATAACTGATATTTGTATGTTAATTTTATATTTTACTAACATATGGAGTGCATTTATTAGCTTAGACAGATTTTGGCTTACTGTTTATAGTTTTCTGTATATAGCATCATGTCATCTACAAACAGCAACATTTTTTCTTGTCTTCAACTTGAATAACTTTTAAAACAATTTTACTTGAGAAATTTTGTCGTGTACTTTCAGTGCTGTGTTAAAATAAAAGCATTGACAGTGGGTACAATATAGCCTTGCATTGGTGCCTGTGAATCTGAAGAAGTAAACACCTTTTCAAGTTTTTATAATCTGGTTCCAAGAGGTAAAGATCTTCTCTTGTTGGTTCCCCCAGGGGATGGGATGCCCTCAGGGTTTGTAGTGAATAGGGGTTGTAGCTGGGTCACAAGGCTGCTGGGTCTGCCTTCAGTTGTCTTGTTACCAGGGTCTTGGGTGATTGTGATCCCTGTCTTATTCCTGGGCAGACTGGATTTCCTTCAGAACTTGGGTCTGTAGGGCAGAAACAAGAACAGATGTCTGCAGTTAAGTCTATATATGGTGGGTCTTATTATCACGGTGTGGATGAGTGTGTGGCTCCCACTGAGCACCTGGGCAGGTTTTCCCAGGTCACTGTGTGGCTTGCTAAATGGACAGGACCAGCCATGAGCTGTGACAAAGGAAGCTAGAACTGAGTCACTGAACTCTTTCAGGGACCACAGTAAAGTCCAAGGTCTGCAGTCCTTGGGTGTCTCCTCTAAGGTCTCTGGACAGACAGGACTACTCTCAGACTGTGCCTGAGTTTCAAATGGTTATAGAGTCTGTTCAGTATTCTCAGTGGGATCGAGTTGGGTAGACCATTTCTTGCTGTGTAGCCAAAACCAGGAGTCCTGTAGTTTGCCACCTGAATGAGGGCCTGCCTTCTAAAATGGCTGCTTCTCAATCTTGAGCTTTAGCAGGGTTTCACAACTTCCCCCCGGATCCCAAAGCTTTCTTAAAGGTACGCTTTTTGTTTGACATGGGGCCTTGCTATATTTCCAGGCTGATCTGGAACTTCTGGCCTGAAACAACCTTCCTGTATCATTTAGCTGTGATTACAGGTGTGAGCCATGCTCACTCTCTCATAAAGACACTTTTATCAGGGATAACCTACACTTTTTTTGTGGCTATGGGATCCTATACAAGCCAGGCACCATCTATTCCAATAGTGTACTGATGTCAGTTTCCTGTATGCTTTGTTTCTGTTTTATATTTCAGAGTTGTAATTTTATATTCAGACATTCAGAACAATATACCAGAATTTACATGTGATGTCTAAAGTAAATCAGATAATCAGTAGGCACCTGTATTTACCAAACAGTCACTTGTAAATTTTTTACTGCAGGCAAAAAGGAATCATAGGATTTCCACTCACTTTCTTCAGTCTACATCTAAATGATAATATGATTTATTTCCAAATACTTATTTTATATATCAGTGACTCTCACTTTATTTTACAAAACATACATAGTTTTTTTCTATTTAGAAATGTAACACTATTATATGCTTCTAAAGGTTAAATTACAACTATTATTTTGTGTAAGAATAGCATCAATATATTAAAACATACTAAAAATTACCTTTCATGCCTTTTAAATGCTTACTCATTAAAATATTTTTATTAGAACCTTTTATTTATGGTATAGTGCAGTTTCTATGAAAATTTACTGCCATACACTCCATATCAATGATTTAAAATACCTGCTTTCCATGAGTGCACATGGTTGATAGTTTTAGTTATTTGGACAAATACTTTTTTTTTTTGAGACGGAGTCTGGCTCTGTCACCTGGGCTGGAGTGCAGTGGCCGGATCTCAGCTCACTGCAAGCTCCGCCTCCCGGGTTTACGCCATTCTCCTGCCTCAGCCTCCCGAGTAGCTGGGACTACAGGCGCCCGCCACCTCGCCCGGCTAGTTTTTTGTATTTTTAGTAGAGACGGGGTTTCACCGTGTTAGCCAAGATGGTCTCGATCTCCTGACCTCATGATCCGCCTGACTCGGCCTCCCAAAGTGCTGGGATTACAGGCTTGAGCCACCGCGCCCGGCCCAAATACTTTTTAAGTGGTACATCAATGTTGCATTCCGATTTTATGCGTAAATATTTATCTTATTAAAATTGGGAAGTTTCATTTTTTTGTATAGAATTCTGACATCAGTTTATTGTGTTTTTTGTTTTATGTGTTATAATTTTAGACAATGTGCAACTTTGAATGTACATTTTGTCAGTATGAGTTTTAATTAAAAGATGAATCAGCCATATGTCTATCATAGTTAAGTTATATGTATGTGATTTTAACTATAAATATGACTTTAATTTTATTATGGCTTATCTCCGATATTTGTTTTCTTGGTTGACTTATCCTGTCCAGGTGACTGGTAGTCATTTAAGCTATTTTTCACTTATTTTCACCATGTGTTTAATGAATATATATTTTTTAGTACGTGAGAAACACTTTTATGATTTGAAGGTAATTTTTGGAAAGATTTATTTCTGTATGGCTTTTTAGTTATCCTTTGAAAAAAGTTTAATTGTCTTGAAAATACAAAACATAAAATTTACCCTTTTAATTGTGCTTAAGTGTACACTTTATGGCCAGGTATAGTGGCTCATGACTGTAATCCTAGTACTTTGGGAGGGTGAGGCAGGAGCATTGCCTGAACCCAGGAGTTTGAGACCAGCCTGAGCAACATATGGAGACCCGATATCTACAACAAATTAGAAAACTTAGCTGGGTATGGTAGCATGTGCCTCTAATTTCAGATACCTGGGAGGCTGAGGTGGGAGGATCACTTGAGCCTGAGATTGGAGATGGCAGTAAGCTGTGGTCACATCACTCATCACTGCACTCTATCCCGGGCAACAGATTGAGACCCAGTCTTAAAAAAGTGTAAATTTCAGTCATGATAAGTATATTGTTACGCAAAAGGCCTCTAGAACTTTTACATCTTACAAAACTAAAACTCAGTACATGTTAAGTAACAACTGCCCATTTTACCCTCTCTCCAGCCCTGGACAAACACCCTTCCACTTTCTATTTCTGAGTTTGACTACTAAAGATATCTCATATAAGTGAAATCAGATAGTATGAATGACTTTGTTACTGGCTTATTTCAGTTGATAGAATATTTTCAAAGTTTATTTTGAAATGTGACAAGATATCCTTTAATAATATTCCATTGTGTGTATATGGCAATTTTAAAAATGTGTTTGTCCAGTGACATAAAGATTGTTTCTGCCTTTGGTTTTTGTGAATAATGATACAACAAACATGGATGTTCAAATGTTTTCCAGGTCAGGTGTTGAATATTTTGTCTTTTTTTTTTTTTTTTAACTTTTTGTGGAGAACGGGGTCTCACTGTATTACCCAGGCAGGTCTCGAACTCCTGGGCTCAAGCTATCCTCCCGCCTCTGCCTCCCTGAGAGCTGGGATTACAGGCGTGAGCCACCGCGCCCGGCGGTGTTGAATATTTTGGATATAGATTCATAAGTGGGATTGCTGGATTATATGATGCTTTCCTTTTAAATATTTTGAAGAGCATTCATAATATTTTTAGCTACATTATTTTTCACGTGGGTTTTAATTTCTTCACATCCTCAACAAACTTGATATTTATTTTTAAATTTGTAATGGCCAGTCTAATGTTTGTGAGGTGATTTTGTTTTGCATTTATCTATAAATTAGTAATTTTAAGCATCCTTTCAAATACTTTTTGCCATTTTATGTATTTTTTGGAGAAATGTCAGTTCAGTCTTTTGTCTATTTTTAAATCAAGTTATTCAACTTTTGTTGATTTTTAAGAATGATTTATGCTAGTATTAACTCCCATCACATGTGGTTTGCAAATATTTTCACCCATTTCTTAAGTGACATTGTTACTCCACCAAATGTTTTCTTTGATGTGCAGAAATTTTGAAATTTAATGTAATTCAGTTTTTCTGTTCTGCGTTGCTCATGAATTTGATGTCATATCCAAGAAATCAGTACCAAGACCAATGTTATATCTTACCCCTATTTTTCTTCTAAGAGTTACGTTTTTTATATATTTTAAGTTTAGCTATTTTGTTAAAAACTTATTTTGTATATGGTACAAGGAAAGAATCCAACTTAAGTTTTTCAGTGTAGATATTGTTTTCAGCATCATTTATCTATCTTTGTTTCAGTAGCACATTGCTTTTCTTCTTGTAGCTTCATTCTTGTAGTTTCATTCCATTTTGGTCAGAAGACATACATTGTATGATTTTGATCTTCTTAAGTTTAATAAGACTTGTTCTGTGCCTTACCAGAATGCACCAAGTTGCAATGAAGAATATGGTGTATTCTGTTGCTTTTGACTGGAGAGTTCTGTACTTGTCTGTTATGTCTAATTGGTTTGTGGTAGGGTTGGATGTTTGTCCTCTCCACATCTTGGTTGAAATGTGATCCCCAGTGTTAGAGGTGGGGTCTGGTGTGAGGTGTTTGTGTCATGGGAGAGAATCCCTCATGAATGAACTGGCACCATCCCCTTGGTGATGAGTGAGTTCTCACTCTTTTAGTTCCCTTGAGAGCTAGTTGTTTAAGGGCATTTGGCACATCTGCCTTGCACATGCTCCCTCTTTCACCATGTGAAATGTTTGGTCCTCCTTTGCCTTTTGTCATGATTCTAAGGTTACTGAGACCCTCACCAAAAGCAGATGCTGTCACCATGCTTCTTTTATAGTCTGCAGAACTGTGAGTCTAATAAACCTCTTTATAAATTACTCCATCTCAGGTATTCATTCATAGTAATGCAAAATGGACTAATAGAATCTATAATGTTATCCAGGTTTTCTTTTGTTTATCTTCTACCTGATCAGCATTTCTCTCCTTTAGTTATATTTTCTGATCAAATTTAAAATAAATTTCTACAAAACAATGTAACATTGGGATTTTGATAGAGATTATTTTAAATTTGTTCACCACTGTGGGTTATACTGACATGCTAACAAAATTAAATTATTGGACCCTTGAGCAAGAATATGTTGTAGAGTGTGTTTAGTTTTATACTTTCTATTCTGGTTTTTCTATTCATTACTGAAAATGGGATCTTGGTGTCTGCAGTTACTATGTTGTTGTACATTTCTTTCTTCCTATCTGTCAATATTTGCTTCATATATTTGGGAGCCTGATTTTATAGTTACATATACATATAGATAGTTGTAACAGTTACAAATTCCTAGTAAGTAGACTCACTTTACCATTATATAATATCAGTCTTTGCCTCTTGTTCTGGTTTTTGACTTAAAGTGTGTTTTCTCTAATATAATTAGGATCACATGACCCATTCGTGGTTACTATTTGCGTGGATTTTTAAAATTCTGCTTCCAGCCTGTTTGACTGTTTAAAGTGAGTCTCTTGTAGATTGTGTATTTTATAATAGTGTTTGTTTAGCCATTGTATTTCTTTAAGTAGCTTAAACTGTTTTTATTGAAACAATTTCTTAAAGAAATGAATGTACTACTACTATTTTGGTTCTTACTGTTTTCTTTTTTTCTTGTAGATAGGTTTTCCCTCATCTCCTGTTTGACTGCCTTCATTTTTGTTCTGTTGTTTTTTAGTGACATGTTTTGATTATTTTCTCATTTTATTTTGCATACTTTCTATGAATATTTTCTTTGTGAGCACCTTAAATAATGGAGATTACATAAAACATCTTAATGTTATAACAATATATTTTGATCTCATAACAACTTCAATCAAATATGAAAACTGTAGCTCTTTACATCCTTTAGTTTGTTATTAAATTCACAAGTTATTTTTATTGTATATCTAGTAACAGATTTATACAAATTTATATATTTTTTCAAATTCTATAGCAGAATTTTAGTTGTATGCACCATCATTACAATAGTAAACAATTCTATATCTGTTTATATATTTACATTTAATGAAGAGCTCTATATTTTGAATATGGTTTTATGATATTGTGCGGCATCATTTTGATTTTCAACATAGTGGATTATTTCTAGCATTTTTTAAGGGCAAGGTCTCATTATGTTGCCCAGACTGGTCACAAACTCCTGGCCTCAAGCAATCCTCCTGTATTGTCCTTCCAAATTTCTGGGATTATAGTCATGAGCTGCTAGGCGTGGCACAGTTTTGCATTTCTTGTGGGAGTGTACTAGCCGTGATGAACACCCTTACTTTTTGTTTATTTTGGAAAGTTTATTTTTCTCTTATTTTTGAAGTAACTTTCTAGATAAGGTATTCTTGGTTGATAGTGTTTTTATTTTCATCACATTCAAATATGAGAAATTCTTGGCCCCTTTCTTCTTCAAATAACCTTTGTACTATTTTTTCTTTCCTATGTTACCCTTCTAGGAGTTCTTTCATGAATATATTTTTCTACTTGCTGGTATCTGATAAGTTTCAAATTTCATGTTTTAATTTTGTTTTGAAATTTTGTATTTCTGTGTTTTGTGTGTTACAGTATGCTTCTTGACATCAGGTAATTCTTTTAGTTTTTATTTTGTAATTTTTTTTGAGATGGAGTCTCACTCTGTCACCCAGGCTGCAGTGCTGTGATGTGATCTCAGCTCAATGCAAAATATGCCTCCTGGGTTCAAGTGATTCTCCTGAGGAGCTGGGATTTCAGGTGTGCACCACTGTGCCTGGCTAATTTTTTTTTTTTCTTTTTGAAAGGGAGTTTCGATCTTGTTGCCCAGGCTAGCATGCAATGGTGTGATCTTGGCTCACCACAACCTCTGCCTCCCAGATTTAAGTGATTCTCCTGCCTCAGCCTCCTGAGTAGCTGGGATTACAGGCACCTGCCACCACACCTGGCTAATTTTGTATTTTTAGTAGAGACAGGTTGGTCTCGAACACCTGACCTCAAATGATCAGCCTGCCTTGGTCTCCCAAAGTGCTAGGATTACAGACGTGAGTCACGATGCCTGGCCAGTTTTTATATTTTTAGTAGAGATGGCATTTCACCGCTTTGGCCAGGCTGGTCTTGAACTCCTGACCTCAGGGGATCCTCCCATCTAGGCTTCCCAAAGTTCTGGGATTATAGGCATGAGCCATCGTGCCTGGCCATTTTATATTATCATTTTGTAAGGCAATATTCAGCTCTACACACTTAAGACAGTGTGGGGCAAAAGTCAGATATGAGTCAGCCATATGTCTGTTCCCAATATAATTATCTCTGTGTTTATTTGCTTGTATAAATATTCCTCCTGTATTGTTTATGACTTTTATATTCTGTTGTTTGGTTGTCAGTGGTTGTTTTATGCTGCTCAGATGAGTAGTCATAGAAATTATCTTCATTTCAATATCTATTGGTCAACTTACATTATTTTTGTGTAGGGGAAACACTTGTGATTTGAAGATAATTTTTTAAAAGCATCATAGCTCTGTATCTCCTTTAGGTATCATTATTTATTTTTAATTATCAAAAACACATAACTTGAAATTTACAATCTGAAACATTTTTAAACATTCAGTTAATCATGCCAAGTATATTCATATTGTTATGAAACATATCTCTAGAATGTTTTCATCTTGCAAAACTAAATCTCAATACACGGTAAAGTACTACCAGTTTCCCTCACTGCCTGGTCCTCTGCAGATACTACTGCTTTTTCTGTGTCTAAGTCCTTTAGATATCTCATATAAATGGATTAATACAGTCTCCGTCTTTTTGTGGCTGTCTTATTTCCTTTTGCATAATGCTATCAAGATGTATCTTTGTTTTAGCTGTTAGAATATTTTCTACTTTTTAAAAACTGAGTAATATCCCATTATTTTTATATTCCATATTATATTTATCCATTCATTTGCTGAGGGAACTTTGGGTTGCTCTCATTTATTGGCATTCATTAATAAATAACACTTCACGTGACTGTATATGTGACAGTTTATATTTGTGCTGTATTATATTTTATTGGTCTAGTTATTCATTCACCTTTATGCCCATACTAAACTGTTTTAATTACTATAGCTTTATAATGTCTTTTGAAATCAAGAACTGTGATACCTGCAACACAGTTCCTGCTTTAAAAGATGGTTGGTCACTTCAGTGTGCCTTGAAATACTTTATGACTTTTTGGTTGCTGTCTCTATTTCTGCAAAAATGAAATTAGAATTTTAGAAGGAATTGCATTGAACCTGTAGATCACATTGGGCAGTGTGGGCATTTTCACAATATTAATTATACCAACTTTTGAAGAAGAGAATGCTTAAATGAGTGTTTCCATGTATTTGTGAATTTTTCACTTTTCTTCTAGTTATTGGTTTACACTTTCAGTCCACTTTGGTTATACATCTGTAAATTTTCAATTAAAAAAATTTTTGACTTCTTTTGTGGCCTAACAAGTTCTCTGTTCAAGACAATTTTTTTGAGTTGTTGAGAAGGGCATGTAACCCGATGTCATTGAGGTATGATTTCTATACTCCATAAGGCATAATTTTCTTAAACTGCTCTAGAGTCCTCTGCCCTCCTATCAATTTTTATTCATATTTTATTATTTATTACTGAAAGTGAGATATTGAAATATTCTTTTACCTATCTATTGCTTCAATTCTGTTAATATTTGCTTTATATGTAACCATAATGTGAGAAAGACACACACCCACCACCCCACACAAATATATGCATACACACGTTTGTCATAGGTTCCCAGTGAATGAACCCCTGTCTTATTGCCTAATGTCCTTTTTTGTCTCTTGTGACTTTTAACCTAAAGTATATTTTATAAAATATGATAATTTTTGACTTAAGGTATACTTCATGTAATATAATCTTGACCTCTCCTTTTTTTTTTTTTTTTTTTGAGGTGGAGTCTCGCTCTGTCGCCCGGACTGGAGTGCAGTGGCCAGATCTCAGCTCACTGCAAGCTCCGCCTCCCGGGTTTACGCCATTCTCCTGCCTCAGCCTCCCGAGTAGCTGGGACTACAGGCGCCTGCCACCTCGCCCAGCTAGTTTTTGTATTTTTAGTAGAGACGGGGTTTCACCGTGTTAGCCAGGATGGTCTCGATCTCCTGACCTCGTGATCCGCCCGTCTCGGCCTCCCAAAGTGCTGGGATTACAGGCTTGAGCCACCGCACCCGGCCTGACCTCTCCTGATCTCATTTGGTCAGTATTTACAGAGGATAACTACTTCCATCCTGCCAGTTTTAGTCGCTTTTCACCGTTAGATATAAAGTGACTCTTGCAGACAAACAAAATTGATTTTTGCTTCTAAATAATAATAATAATAATTATTATTATATTCAAGCAATTCTTCTGCCTCAGCCTCCCTAATAGCTGGGACTACAGACACATACCACCACACTCAGCTAATTTTTGTATTTTTCATAGAGACGGGGTTTCACCATGTTGGCCAGGATGGGATCAATCTCTTGACCTCGTGATCTGCCTGTCTCAGCTTCCCAAAGTGCTGGGATTATAGGTGTGAGCCATCATGCCAGGCCTCTAAATAATTTTCATAAATCTTTTCATTTGGTGTATGCCTTTTGATTTGGAACTTTATTTAGTTACTATTTAAACAAATTTATGAAAAGGAAATACTTACTATTGCCATTTTATTGTTTTGGTTTCTTTTGCTTTGTGTTCTCTCTTTCTGCTTTCCTTTGTGTCTTTTTGATATTCATGTTGATATGTTTTCACTGCTTTATTATTTTCTTTTGTGTATTTATATAGGCATTTTCTCTGTGGATACCTTGGTGATTATATAAAACCGAAAGATACAACAGAATATTTTAATCTGGTAAAAACGTAACTTGAGTTGCATACAAAAATTTTTCCTTATTATATTTGTCCTCAACTTTATGTTACAGATATCAATTTTATCTTATGTTAAATACACACTGACAGATATTTATGATTTTTATGCTTTTATCTTTAACATTTTAGAGAATAATTAAAACTGTTTACAACATCATTATGCTAATGCTACAGAATTTTATTTTTGTGGATGTGCACATATTTTCTAGATCATTATGTATTTTTATGTAATTATGTGTTGTTTTCTAGCATCATTTTTTTAAATGAAAGTGATTCCTTTCATTAGTTCTTATGAGGCAGGTATAGTGCTGATATACTTTGCAGCATTTGGTTTTCTAGGAAGGTTATTATATTTTTCATTTTGTAGGACAGTTTTGAAAGTTATCTTAGCATTGCTTGAAAGCTTTTTTTTTTTCAGCAGTTTGACCCTATGTCACAATTCCCTTCTGGTCTGCAGGGTTTTCATGGACAAATTCAATGGTCATAGGAGCACACTTACAAATGACACATCACTTTTCTCTTGCTCTCAATAGTCTCAGCTTGTCTGACTTTTAAAATCTTCTCTTGTATATGTGTCTTGTTATGAATTTCTTTGTGTGTACTCTAGTTGGAGTTGGTTGAGCTTCTTGATTTTTTCCATCCCTTTTTGTTACATTTGAGAATTTCCCAGTCATTATTTCTTCTTGTAATTTTCACCTCCACAATTTGTTTCTTTGCTCTTTTAACTTTTTGTTGATAATCTCATTTCCCTGATTTTTGAGCATTATTCAGGTTATTTTGAATTTTTAAAATTATTTTACACATCTCCATGTTTTATGGTTGCTTTCTGTAATTTTTAATTTTTTTATTGGACCACATTGTCCTGATATTTTGTACACATTGTATTCCTTGGTTGAGATTTTTTACAATAAGAAAAAGCTACATGTCACAATCTTTATAATGTGGTTTTATCCTGACAGAGTCTGAAACCTATTGTCTGTGCTAGACATCCTGAGAGCCTCTCAAATCTGTGCTTAGGATATGTCTGGAATGGTGTGATTATTTTTCAGTTAAATTCCGTGTTTCTTCTTAAAAGGCTGTAATCATTTCCTACACATTTGAACTGTCTGGCAGTGCAGTCTTTCTGTTGCTGTAACAATCATTTACCACTGATCGCAGCATACCCAAGCTGTCTTTCCAGTTTATCCCACCATTCTTTTCAGTAGCCTATTTCACAGGAGACCGAAACCCATCTTTGGAAACATCCCCCCTAAGCCAGAAGTAAGCATACATTTGTGAAAATCATCTTCCTCTTTTGAGGAAGTGACCAGGAGTTAGCAGTTTACTCCTGAAGGCACCATGCTGTATTGCAAAGGAGGAAAGGGTGCCTTGGGTAAATGTAACAAACTCCTTCCCCTTCTATGTGGCTTTTTGCATTGTCCTCAGTTGGGAGCCTGGAAACATTTCACTCATTTATAGAGTTCCCAAACAGGCATTTTGGTCAGTATGTTGTTGTTACATATATATGTCTGTGAAGCTATTAGGGCCTATGGTATTTTGTTTTGCCACCTTGCTAACGTACTTGATATAATTTTATATGTTAGAATTATATAGTATATTTATCAAAGTCTAGTTTTGGGGTAATTTGTTATTTTTATGTTTTGCAGCTATGTATTCTCAATACACCAAAGAGCTTTGGCCAGAGAAAGGCCCAAAATATTCATTGCAAGAAGCACTACTGAGAAGATATAGAATATGTGGTCATGGGAATTTACAATGTAGGAAAGGCTGTAGAAGTGTGAGGAAGGGGCAGAAAGGATGTGATAACAGACTTAACCAATCTTTGTCAACTACACATAGTAAAATATTTCAACGTAATAAATGTGTGAAAGTCTTTAGTAAATTGTCAGATTTAAATAGACATAAGATAAGACATACTGGAGAGAAACCTTTCAAATGTAAAGAGTGTGGCAAATTTTTTCACATGTTCTCACTCCTAACTCAACATCAGAGGATCCACACTAGAGAGAATCCCTACAAATGTGAAGAATATGGCAAAGCCTTTAACTCACCCTCAAACCTTATTAAACATGAGAGAATTCATACTGGAGAGAAACCCTACAAATGTGATGAATGTGGCAAAGGTTTTTTACAGTCTGCAAGCCTTATTATACACAAGAGAATTCATACTGGAGAGACACCCTACAAATGTGATGAGTGTGGCAAAGCCTTTAAGTGCATCTCAGTCCTGACAAAACATAAGAGAATTCATACTGGAGAGAAGCCCTACAAATGTGAGGATTGTGGCAAAGCCTTTAAATGGTTCTCAACTTTTAGTAGCCATAAGAGAATTCATACTGGAGAGAAACCTTACATTTGTAAAGAATGTGGCAAAGCCTTTAAAGAGGCCTCATACCTTAGTGGACATAAGAAAATTCATACTGGAGAGAAACCCTACAAATGTGAAGAATGTGGCAAAGCTTTTATGTGGGTTTCATGCCTTACTAGACATAAGAGGACTCATACTGGAGAGAAACCCTATAATTGTGATGAATGTGGCAAAGCCTTTAAATACTCCTCAAACCTTAATGAACATAAGAAAACTCATACTGGAGAGAAAGCCTACAAATGTGGAGAATGTGGGAAAGCCTTTAAGTATCGCTCAACCCTTAGTAAACATAAGAGAATTCATTGTGGAGGGAAACCCTACAAATGTGACGAATGTAGCAAAGCATTTAAGTCCACCTCAGACCTGACAAAACATAAGATAATTCATACTGGAGAGAAAGCCTACAAATGTGAGGATTGTGGCAAAGCCTTTAAACGGTTCTCAATCCTTACTAGACATAAGAGAATTCATACTGGAGAGAAACTTTACATTTGTAAAGGGTGTGGCAAAGCCTTTAAACAGGCCTCAGACCTTAGTGGACATAAGAAAATTCATACTGGAGAGAAACCCCACAAATGTGAAGAGTGTGGCAAAGCCTTTAAGTGGTTGTCATGCCTTACTAGACATAAGAGGAGCCATACTGAAGAGAAACCCTGTACTTGTGACGAATGTGGCAAAGCCTTTAAATACTCTTCAAACCTCAATGAACATAAGAAAATTCATACTGTAGAGAAACCCTACAAATGTGAAGAATGTGGGAAAGCCTTTAAGTGTCACTCATCTGTTACTGATCATAAGAGAATTCATACTGGAGAGAAACCCTACAAATGCAAAGAATGTGACAAAATCTTTAACTGGGCCTCCAGCCTTCTAAAGCATAAGAGAATTCATACTGGAAGGATATCTTACAAATGTGAAGAATGTGGCAAAGCCTTTACGTCTTGCTCAAGCCTTTCTAATCATAAGATACTTCATACTTGAAAGAAAGTCTAGAAACCTGAAAAATGTGACAGAGTTTTATCCAGAACTCAAACGCTTCTAAATATAAATCATAATGGAGAGAAACCCTAAAAATGTGAAGAATGTTACAAAGCCTTTAAATGTTTGTCACACATTACTGTACACTGTACATAGCAGCATTGATACTGGAGAGTGCCTCTACCAATACAAAGAAAGGGGTATTACATTTAGTCAATGTTCACAGCTTATACTATATGAAAGCAATTATAGTTTGGAAATATTGTAAAAATACAAAGAATGTGACAAAACGTTTCTGTATAAATTCTACACAACTTTAAATACTTCATAATTAATTAAAGCATTATACATGTAATTAAGACATTTTAGAAAACATAAGCCTTTAACGTGAACAAGAGTATTGATTCTGAAGATAAATATTAAAACTGTAAAGACAGTGTAATCACCTCACTTTGATCACAGATATTTTTGTACACATATTTTATGCCAGAGGAAAACCCTGAAGACGCTTCTAAAACTTTATTAAACATCAGAGAATTTGTATCCAAGAGAAACACTACAAATATATTGAATGTGGAAGAACATTTTTTTCTTTGTCATTTATTATTTTTGTTTGGACAACATATATACATATGTACAAAATACCTACTGTCAGAATCCTCTTTTATAACTTCATTTGATTTATAAAAACGGGACAGCAAAATAACTTAGGTCACTAATACTGTACAAAAATAAAACTGATTAAACAATTCTGAAGATCAGCATCTTACAGTATTACAGATCATCTGTTGTGAAAGAACATCTCAGTCTATCCAGAGTACTGTGCTAAATCTATCTGCAAACTGACAAACTAATCAGTTTCCGTAATACCAGATTCCACATAGAATTCTCAAAAGAAGCATGATGTGGCGCTAAACTTTAGACTTTGAAACTTTAAGCCAGGGTATCATTACACAATGGTGAAAGGCTGTTTTATTGCCTAACCAAGGAGTGGAGATATATTAACTCTAAAACTATTAAATTTTCCAGAATATGACAACTACTTACAGTATTAGATAAAACAACTTTTCTTTCTTTTTAAACACCTGCAGTAGTCTTTCATAAATTCAGCTAGGTTAAAAAAGTAAAGAAAAATTACTATCCTGCATTTGGATTTTCATAAGTTCTATCCATGGTCTTTTTAATATAAAAAGTAATTGTTTCATAGTTTTAGTGTTCAATGAACTCAGTAGTCCTATTTGAACCGTATCTTTATATAGTAAATCTAATTTGAATGCTGTTTCCTGTTCTGTGATGTTTTAAAACAGGATTTAATTACGAAGAATAAAAAGTCCTGAGTTCATATGTTACATAACTATAACATATAAGAGCATATCAAATGTGTGTTTGTCAGTAACTTGAAAAGGCAAGTAACAACGTTTTGGGGAAACAAATTGTGCATTTTTAAAAAACAAGTTGATGCATTTATATCCATCTAAGTGCTTGACAAAGCCACATATAGATTTACTCCTGAAACTATATAGACTGTCTTTCACTGACTTTGCTTTGTTTTCTTTCATTTCTTTGAGGGAATGATGACTTTTTACAAGTTCAACCCCAAACTCTTCACTCACTAAAAGGCAGCATGCAGAATTTCATAAGCAGAACCATTCCGTGAGCTGAGTAAGAAATAGGCAGCCTAACCTATTTCGTATGAAAGAACAGATGCCCTTAAAACTTATTTTGGACCCCAAAATTAAAATTTGGTTTAAAATAAGTGTTTCTAAAATCTGAAACAGAGGTAGAAAGTGTTCTTTAGTGGAAACACATTTGTTTAAAAACCACAGCTTAGATGAAATCAGACAGACAAAATGTCTGCATTTCGGCATTTGACAGAATCAGAGTGTTGAATATAGAAAAGAAAACAAAGCTAAAATTATTACATAAATTGTTTTTATGTAATTTTAAAAGGAGATTAATGTTGAAGAGGTGTATTCACATTCAAAGTGTACTTTTTCCATTGAACTGTAGAATTTTCCATTGAATTTTAGAATTTTTGAAAAGCAAATGTTGATCCAATTCAACTTTTAAATACCTTCATGCTTTTCCTTGATACCTGGCCCTTGTTCATGTAATAGCACTGAGTCAACAACTGTTGCTGCATCAGAGCTATGAGGGTTTTTTTTGTATTAGATGGGCACCATTCATAAATTATTCCATGGATGAGTGAGGACAGTGAAATGCAAGATCTGTGATGAAAATCTAAGTGGAGAAGTTCTTTTTGGTTGAGTTAAGCCTTGTAAGAGATGCATGAGGTGGATGTTTAGAGTAATATTCATCTGCATTTTAATGAAAAGGAAACATTTTAAATGTTTGTAGTAAATAGTTTTACCAATTGCAGTTTTGTGTAATAAAATGAAGTTAGTGTTGTAACACTTTTTTTTGAGATTATGTGTGACCTTAATTTGTTTTAAATTCAAATTGTGTTTAATGTATTAAGACTATAATGCATGTAATGAAGTGTTATCTTGCCACCAACATTAAATTGTCCTCTTACTCAAGGATATAAAAGATGGTAACAATATATTATTTGGTAACATAGTGAAATGACATATCCAGTAATCCCTGTTGCCAGTGACTTTACACATAACTTGAGAACTTTGCTCCCATAGATTGTATTTTCATTTTTATTTAAAGTTATTTAAAGTTATGTTTAATTTTTGTGAGTATGTAGATGTATATGTTTATGAGCATATATGGAATATTTTGATACAGTCGTTACATGTATAGTGATCTCATTAGAGTAAAGGAGATAGCTATTATCTCAAGCATGTACCCTTTGTGTTACAAATAATCCAATTATACTTCTTATTTTTAACATGTACAACTAAATTTTTAAGGATTACATGATTATTATGATCACAATGAAAACTTATAGGAGTTCAAATAAAATCTATATATTTTTGAGTCCTGAATGACTATTAACAAAATTTTGTCCTGTATTTTTATTTGAACATGTGTCCTCTTTCCCTACAAACATATAACATATACAGATTTTTAGCTTTGATTTACATAGATTTAAATGTACAAAGCCCTTACTCTAAAGATAATCTTTAGATGTTAGGGAATTATGAGGCAAGTAATTGGGTTCATGTGCATGTGTGTGTACCTATTTTGAGAAGAAAAGAATATTGAAAGAAAACAATTTTTGTAGGGTTGGTAATTTTCTAGAAAACTAATAGTGTGATTTGGCCATGTGTCCCCACCCAAATCTCGTGTCGAATTGTAATCCCAAGTGTTGGAGGAGAGACCTGGTGGGAGGTGATTGAATCATGGGGACCTACATTCACCTTGCTGTTCTCATGATAGTGAGTGAGTTCTCATGAGATCTTTTTAAAAAGAGTGTGGCACTCTCACCTTGTCTTTCTCTTTTTCCTTCTCTGGCCATGTAAGTTGTGCCTCCTTCCCCTTTGCCTTCTGCCATGATTGTAAGTTTCCTGAGGCCTCCCCAGCCATGTGTTCTGTACAGCCTGGGGAACTATGAGTCCATTAAACCTCTTTTCTTTATAAATTACTCAATCTCAGGTAGTATTTTATAGCAATATAAAAGTGGACTAGTACAACTAGCAACTTCACAGATTCTGAAAACAAATCTGTATTCTCTGATTTCTATTGAACTTATTTTTGTAAAATATTATGGCTCATGATTCAGAATCTCCCCATGCAAATTTTCTGTCTTTATTTGCCTGCCACTCATGCTAGAATCATAATTGTTTTGTTTCTTATAATATTTTTGCTTCATGAAGTATTCTTTATATGAACTGGTCAGGGATTATAAAAATAATTTTTATGAAATTTAGAAGTGCACAGAAAATAATTTTCAGAGCAAGTAATTCCACATTGATTATATTATTTTTCACTGTCTTATGAGCTACATGTGGGCCATGAAGATTTCCATTAAAAACAAACATTAAAATATAAAATGTGGCCTAAAAGTATCAAAAGAAGAGAAGGAGAACCTCACAACAAAGCCCATATTAGAGCTGGGTGTAGCCCAGCAGTTGTTGCTGGACTTTCCTGTGGGTGAAAGAAGCTTAGGGTGGGGCCCTCTACTGTTGTTCACTGCTGATGGGTGCAGGAAGAGCTGCTTGGTGTCTCAGGACTTTTGCCTACCTGGTCTTGGCTCTGCTAAGAGTTTCCTTCCAGTGGGGAAGTTGTGCCCCCAGCCCATGTCCACCCCTCATGGGGAGCCATGCTCAGTGTCTGGGGATGAGGACCGTCAGTCCACTAACTGGGGGTTCACCTGGCCTCTGCACATGGCTGCCTCCCAGGCCCAGGCCCCCAACCACTGGCAACCTTTGACCAGTCATTCTCAGCCAAATCCCCACATCATGGTGTGCCCATGTCACAGGGCTCAGGAGTCCCCCAGGACACAATTGTTCACCCATAGAATCCTGCCTCAAAGTCTCAGGTTCTCATGTAAGGCAGGATGGTGAGGGGGGAACCATGCCTTTGACTTGTCCTGCATCTGAACTGGGCACAGTTCTTTCTGCTCCATGTATGTTACCTCATCAAATAGCAGCCCCATGCTGGATGTAGGCACAGGGAGGTTAAGCAACTTGCCCAAGGTCACACAGCCAGGAAATTGACCAGTTAGGATTTGAACCTGGGCTGCCTGGCTCTGGAAACCTAAGGTCCCTGAGAACTCTGTTATGGTATAGGTGTGGCACCTTCCAGGCCCCCAGCTCTCACTCCGTCAGGCCCTGCTTGCCTCTCAAACACCCCTAAGACCAGATCACAGGGTTGACTCCAGGCATTGAACCAACCCGTGGTCAGTGCACCCTACAGGCTGGGTCCACTGGTTTCTGCCCTGGGCTCGGGACTTAGCCAGCTGCATGTGGCTGCTTGGAAGGCTCTGGCAACTGAAACCCTCCAGTTCCAGTGCACTCATCATCACCCTCAACCTGATTGTTCCTGTGACCTTGTTCAGCTTGATTCAGATGACGCCATCTAACACAAGGTAGCTCCCCATGCTGATCAGCCCCGAGAGGCCCTCCCCTGCTCCTCACCTCCACCATTGGCCTCTCTCCCGCAATATCTTCAAGTTCTCAAGGTTGCAAACTTTTCTGCCTCTTCCCAGTCCTAGCCACTAGATGGCGCGTCCCAGCACTTGTCTGTAAGAACATCCCTCACCTTCTCTCTGACAGATTCTTGGGCTCATGTCCTCTCCAAGGACCCTTCCTTGCAGCATTTCTGGAAGCAGCATTTGAACTACAAGCTTGCTATAGACACAGGACAACAGGCAACCTCTCACTTCTCACCAACTCACTGATTTCTGCCTCACAATCAGCCATTTTCAGTTGTTGCAGATTTTTATCTGTATTTAACTTGAGATTTTAAAAGTACATAATTATATCTTACATAAACATATGTAGTGCCTTACATTTAAAGCTTTTCTATTGCATTTGTGCTGTTGGAGAATAGAGTTGTAACCTTAACACACATACTTGGCAGCCTAGTTACTTCACAACAGAGTTTATGCTGTTATGAATGCATAAATAATGTTCACACCCCAGCCATGTGCAGAACTGTGGTTTCATTTTCTCTTAAGTAACCTTTTTTTGCCTGCATTAACAATTGTTTTGTTATTTTATTTGCAACAATTTCTAGGCAGCTGCCACTCTTTAAGTTCTACCTATTGTAAACAGGTAAAATTTCTCTGAAAATGGGCTTCTGGGTTCTGTTTGTTTCATTGGCTTATTTTTCTTGGATGCATCTTTGTGTTTTCTTCACTGTGTTCTGGTTGCTCTCTAGTTCTTATGCTAACCAGAACACGTTGGGAAGTGAGATGGACAGCTATTAATCATTCCACTGAGAAACAGGCAGGAATCAGGACTGTCAACCTACCTGTAGGCCACAGGGCAGTCAGTGGCTGTCTTGGGACTTGCTTTTACCATCAACCAGGGGATTCTTGGGCCTTGCTTGGGTTTGCATTTCCTGTCCTGGTTTTTCCTTTGGTCTGTGTCCTTTATTTCCTAGAGCACATCCTCTTGTAGCTTTCTGAGAAATGGTTCATGGGAGTTAAATTTTGAAACATTTTTATCTTTGAAATTGTCTGTGTGCAACAAACACTACTGATGGCGTGTTTGAACGCTGGTGCCTAGATTGGAAATTATTTCTCCTCAGCGTTTTGAAGGTGTTGGTTCATTGTCATCAATATTCTGGTTGCTGTTACGTGTAAAGCCATTTTTATTCCTGGTCCTGTGTATATGATCTGCTTTGTTTTCCTCACTGGAAGCTTCTGAATGCATCTCTTTTCCTCAGTGTTATGACACATTATGGTGCTATGTCCTGGTGTGGGTTAATCCTCATTACTTGGGCTGAGTATGTCTGTACTCTTTCTCAGTTTTCTTTGCTCTCCCTTTTTGGTCAGCTGCAGGACTCCTGCATCCATCTTCCAATTTTATCCCATTTTCCATCTCTCAGAGGAGGCTGAGCAGTGCATTTGGAGAGAGTGTGGGCTCCTGGGTTGGATTCCAGTTCTGACAGTCACTCTGTGTAGGACCTTTGGAAGATTATTTCAACTGCTTTTGCCTCAGTTTTCTCATCTATAAAAGGAGATTCATAGACAGAAATAGAGTTATTTGAGATTAAATGGAATTGATTCATCATAATGATGATGAAGATGATGATGATGATTTTAAATGGGTCTCCTTTAAAGTAGTCTCCTAATAGGCATTTGGGTATTACCAAGAACCCAAAAGAGAGAGGCTCTGGAGGGGGGCAGCTTGGCTCTGTCCTCACATGTCACTGCCAGCAGCTGGGCCCATACACAATGCCCACCTGGAGGTTCCTGTTCCTGCAGCAGCAGCCCAGGCTGGTCCCCACTTCCCAGTCACCTAGCCATCCCCCTGTGATGCATCTCCCTTCCTGAGCAGCTGTGTTTGGCAGAGACTTACTCGTGGGCATGCTTCTGTCTGGGTGCTTTGGTTGGAATCACATACCCATGTATGTTATGGTAGGTGAAAAACAGGGTCAGAGGCTAAGCTCTAGTCCTAGGGTTGCTGAATGACTTTGGATAGGTAACTTCCCAGCTGGCCTCAGTTTCCCACTCATAACAGGAGAAGCCTGGCCTTGTTGACCCCAAAGCGTCTCTCACCTCCACATCTTGGATTAGGTACACTTGAGACCATGTTCCCGGCCAACGGAACCTCTGTAACCAGTGGCCCCTCCAAGTTTTGACATTCCCATCCCCTGCACCACATTCCTTCATTATGAGCTTCTATCCCCAAGCTGACCACAAATTTTAATTGGAGACAAATCTAATATATTTCTCCCCTTAGTCCCACCATAACCCAGTCCAGAGGCATCCTGGACACAGGCTGTCATGGCTTCTGATGTGTTTGGCTCCTCTCTCGAACTTGGCAGGGCACCATCCTTGAAAGCCCTCACCTTATTGTCTTTGAAATAATCTGTATTAGTCCATTTTCACAGTGCTGTAAAGAACTTCTGGAGACTGGGAAACTGATAAGGACAAGAGTTTTAGTTGAGTCACAGTTCTACATGGCTGGGGAGGCCTCGGGAGACTTACACTCATGGCAGAAAGGGAAGCAGGTGTGTCTTCCATGGCAGCAGGTGGGAGAGAGTGAGTGTGTGTAGGAGGAACTGTGAAACACTTATAAAACCATCAGATCTCAAGAGAACTCACTCACTATCATGAAAACAGCATGGGGGAAAGTGCGACCATTATCTGATCACATCCCACCAGGTCCTGCCCTTGACACATGGAGTTCTGGGGATTACAATTCAATATGAGATTTGGGTGGCGACATAGAGCCAAATCGTATCACAGCCCAAAGATGTGGGCGCTCATGCTGGCTGTTGCCAATTAAAACATGCAAGGGCACTGGCCCTCCTGGCTTGGCCCAGCCGGCCTCCCTCCGTGGCTCTGAGGGACCACTGAGCCTGGAGTTCAGAATTGGATCGATCACAAGTGCTGGGTTGGTCATGGAGCAGAGTGTGTTGACCTGTTGGGCACCTTCTTGGGAACACTGGCCTCCAGGGGCCAGCAGGAGGCAGTGACCCAGGTCCTGGCAGGAGGAGCCCCAACAGTATGCAGCTCTATCACCAGTGAATGTCTGTCACCAGCAGGAGCTCGCTGGCCTTGATGCAGTCTTCAAGGGCCTCACTTTGTCCAGGATGTCCACCTCCACAACCCTGAGGACATCAGTGATGGGAACCACTTATTTCGATTTGGTGGCACAATGCCAACCTCAGGGAAAAGTCTAATCATGTGGGGAGGGCTTGAGAATAAAATACACATCATGTGTACATGCAAGTGTGTGATACCTGCACAGTGTCTACAGGAAGCTTCGAGAATAACAGTATGTCCTGAGGGCTTGTGGTGGTTGCCACACCCTCTTTAGCCCTTCTACCCCACAGGGTGCTATGCAGCATCTCATGGCTGATGCTGGGCTGGGCTGGGCTTCTGGGCAGAGACCACCCATTACACAGGCACCTTGGGCTTCCCCACACTGTCTGGAGTTCCTGCAACCTTACTTTAAAAGATAAAATGACTCATTAAATAAAGAAATAAATGCTTGTTACTTAAAAAAAATCAATGCACCTTTTCATGAATAAATCCACACATCAGGACACTGTTCTTTGTCAAGCACATGTACCCTTTGGTTGCCAATTACCCCTGTACAGAGAGGTAAGCTGCGTGGGATTTGTTGCCAGCACAGGGGCACCAAAAATTCACCACCAAGCTTGTCCAGTTCCCTCTTCAATCCTGTCTTTCAGGAGATAGGGTCCCTCCTCCCTACTGACTTCAGAGGACATCTGGCTGCTGGGGCCCTCTGCTGAGGGGTGCTGTGGGGCCGTGGGACTCTGCTTCAGTGCCTGAGGCCCACCTCCTTGCTCACTAGTATGACAGCCTCCAGGGGAATTTCCACTCACAACCAGAAGAGGAGTCCCCCAGGCGGTCTTTCTAGGGAGTCCCCCTCAGATGCCCTGTCCTCCACTACCCCCTGGAGTAGAGACCCCAGGATGCTGGTTGTTCCTGGACAGGCTTCCCTCTGTCCTGCCCCAGGCTGGCTGCCTGCCCTGGATGGCATCCTAGGGAGCAGGGCCAGGTCAGAGTACCCAGGACTGCACACCCTGTCCCCAGCAACAAGAACAGCTGAGGGGCTCAGAGAGCTGGGGGGCTGACAGCTGAGCACATCAGTGTGTATTACTATGTGTGCGGGTCTGTGTGTGTTTTAGTATTGGCATGCATGTCAGTGTATGTTAGTGTGTGCGCACAGTTCTATGTGTGTTAGTGTGGGCATGCATCAGTGTATGTTAGTGTGTGCACACAGTTCTGTGTGTTAGTGTGTGCCTGTGGTACTGTGTGTATGTTAGTGTGTGCACTGTTTGGATGGACGGAGGCAAGATGGTGCACTTCCGGGTTCTTCATCCCCCCCCAACTTTTCCCGCGCGCGAAAATGCAGCCGGCGACCCGGGAAGGTGCAGACCAACTAGGCATGCGCCAGGTGATGTCAATCCGAAGAGACCAAGATTTACCTGGTCGCACCTGCGGAACGCCCCCGACACGCCCGTGCCGCGCCTATCACCCTCCCACTCCTAGAAAAGCCGCTCCGGACGAATGCCACACACGGACTTCCCAGCTTCCCCACTGCGGTCGGGACTGTCGGAACTCCGTCCGAGAGCTACACGGGTGACTCTGTGGGCCTCATTTGCCGGAGGCCGACAGACCTCTCCCACCCACCTTCTTCCCCTGAAGCTAGGTGACCAAAATAAACTTGCAGTTTTGCTCCTACACTTGCCTAGTCGCTGGTTCTTTTGTGCCTGCTCTGGTGGTCTTAGAAAAACAAGTCATGCACATGGTTCTGTATGTTAGTGTGGGAATGCATCAGTATGTGTGTTAGTGTTTGCACATATGTGTCAGTCCATGTGGCATTTGGGATTTCCTGTGGGACCCCTCCTGGCACAGACTGGCTTTGGAGCTCTGCCCAGTGCTCCTTGCTGTGGCTTCTGTCAGAAGGAATATGAGTAAAAGCCATCACCAGAAGATGCCTGAAATCATAATCTGGCCCGACCAAAAATGTAATGGCCACATAAAAGGCTTTTTAATTTTTCTCTTAAGATTTGGCAAGTATTTTGTTAGTAAAATGTGCTCATGCATTTCTGTAAACATACAGATAGGATTGGTCTTCCAAGGCCTTCTAGTCATGGGCTCTTAGCTCCTATAGGCAGTGGGTCAGGGCTGGCCTGGGCTGTGGGGAGGCCCCAGGAGCCTTGTTGAGTCAGCTCCTCATATACCCTGCTCTTGCAGGACTGCTGCTTGTGTGCTGTGCTCCCACTGGCATGGCGCACATGGTCAAAGCTTCCTAGTAGATGCCACCCCTCACCCCCAAGGAGCCCCATGAAGGGCAGCTGGTCTCACATTAGGGAGTCTTTGTCCAGAGGGAGGGGAGTACCTAGTGTGCTGAGTGCTCCTACATTGCCCAGGAGGAGAAATCACATTGATGGGGCTTGGAGGGGGCAGATTTCAGCCCTGCCCATCACATCACACACACTAGGGATCCTTCTGTATCCCAGAAAGAAGCACCTAGGTACTCACCCCCACTGTGTCACCAGCCCCAGCCCCCTGATCCCCAGCCCTGCCCTGTCACACTTTCAGATCTTCAGACACACACTCTCCAGCCTCACTGCAGGTTGGGATGGAGTGGGCCCCCCTTTCCTCCCTCCCCAGAGTCCTCATAGATGAGGCTGGATGGCCCCGGACAGGCCACCACATAGTCACCATGAATGGGACAACTAGAAGGATAGGGGACACAGAATTCACGTTGTGTGGCTGGCGGGCTGGAGCTCATTTTCCCAGGAAAGGTCTGTTTTGCAAATCAGGGAGGGTGGACTGAATCCAAACCCGAGCACTGTACCTCAGCATGGTGGGCAGCAAGCCACAGCTCCAGGCCTCACACAGTCATCCCACTGCATCAGGCTCACTGTGGGCTGTCCTGCTGCTGAGGGGCCAGCATGACCAAGGGATAGTGACAGAGCCCCTCACTCACCCCATCCTAAGTCTCTAACCACAGAGAAATCCCCCTCTCTGCGGTGTTAGAATTTTTTAAAAATTGAATTCATTAAGAATTTTCCAGGCCGGGCGCGGTGGCTCAAGCCTGTAATCCCAGCACTTTGGGAGGCCGAGACGGGCGGATCACGAGGTCAGGAGATTGAGACCAGCCTGGCTAACATGGTGAAACCCCGTCTCTACTAAAAATACAAAAAACTAGCCGGGCGAGGTGGCGGGCGCCTGTAGTCCCAGCTACACGGGAGGCTGAGGCAGGAGAATGGCGTGAACCGGGAGGCGGAGCTTGCAGTGAGCTGAGAGCGGCCACTGCACTCCAGCCCGGGCGACAGAGCAAGACTCCGTCTCAAAAAAAAAAAAAAAAAAAAAAAAAAAGAATTTTCCTGCACATACAACAGAAAGGCCCCCAAACAACCAAAGTGAAATAAAGTTAAACAAGCAAAAACCATGACCACCACCCTAAAATATAGTCTTGTGGAGTCCGTCAAGCACCTGGTGCCCCATCGCCATACATTTTTGTAATATTTTCAAAGTTAAGCTGTTTTCTACTCTTTGTCTTAAAGGGGGCCCTCAAATTGTACACAATGAAGGCCCACAAACCCTGGCCCTGCCCTGGTGAGGGGAATTCTCACTTGTCTTAGGTCCCTATGGCATGATTTAAGTAATCTGTTTCCTTGACCAGGAGCAGGGAGAAATCAGAGGAACAGGGAAAGGTTCAGTTCCCGGGTGAGGCTGCAGCCTCAGTACCCTGGGTCCCCTGGCTGCAGGTCCCTCATCCTTGGAAATTAAAGTGGCATTCTGAGTAGAAAAGACACTGCCTGGTCTTCCCCCACCCACAGAGTCAGGAGAGGGTGACAAGGGTGCAGGGCCCTGGCCTCTGTTCCAGAGACCTGGTTTAATTGGTCAGGGGCACTGCTCACAGCCTCTGAGCAGCACCAGGCGGTGTGGGCGCCAGGGAGTGGCAGCTTCTGTTTCTGATAGAGGCCTGGGAACCAAGATTGAATGGATTAGTTAAGACGGTGTAAAAAAAATTCATCTGTGACCTACGATTTATGGCCTCTGCTCCCTCTGGTCTTTTGGCAGTGAGGGCTGCCCAGGAAATGGGACTGGACAGTTGCCTGCCCTCCTGTGTTGGACAGTGGGTGGCAAACAGCTAGAGAAGTCCAGGCCTGCAGCTTGCCCTTATATGAAAACAAGCACATTGCAAGACAGGATTATCACAGAGCCCTTAACATAAAATGTTTACAAAATTAAGCTCATGTAGGGTCATCTATCAAGTTTCAAACACTTCCAAGGATTGAATTTATAAAGATAATGTGTTCTGATCATGTAGAATTAAGTTAAAAATTAAAACAAACAGATAACCAGAATAAAAATATTTCAAGGTTGGGAATTAAGAAAACTTTTTTAAAATAAAATATATGTCAAAGAAAAGAGGCACACTGGAAATAAAAATCTTTTAAATTTAATGACAATAAAAATATATTATACCAATATGTGTAATATGAAGTCAGACGCTTTTGAAGTAGACTTAGGCTACAAATGCATGATAAAGAAAAGAAGAAAGCCTGAAACTCACTTATCTGCAGTTATCTCAAGAAGTTAATTTGAAAACCTCAAAGTAAGAAGTCATAAAGATAAGAAATTGATTAAATAAAAAACAATCCTATAACTGTTAAAAAAAAAAAATAACCGGGGTAGGTGATTTTGGTCTCAGGGTTTTTAAGCAGTCCCCCAGTTACAGCGGATTATCAGGAACCACAGAAAAACAAAGGACACGACGCGACGCAGCCCAAGCAGAGCCACAGAGACAGGCGATCCAGAAGGTGGGGCGAGTCGAAAACGAAAGCGATGCAGTGTAAGACCCACATTGCTTTCAGGAGACATCACTTACACACACAGAGACACACAAACACACACACACACGGCCACATACACATGGAAACATACATCACTTGCAACTTTCCCATAGTATCACACAGCCCAGCAGCTTCTGAGACTGCGCGGTACTGCTCTGCCACGAAGCCCTACCAGGGAGAGCAGCCCCAGAAAACAGGTGGGCTGTACCTAGAAATGACAGGGGGAAACCCTCAAGGAGACTCACCCCCACACGGTCTAGGCAGGTCTGACGCCTCCCGCAGGTCCTTTAGGATCCTCAGGGATTTCGCGCTGTTATTTCTGAAGCTCCGCTTGAGATTTCTTCAGGCTGACTCGCCACTGCCATCTGCTAGGATTGTGGGACTATCACGTGGATCCTTCAATGAAGACAGGCGAGAGTCCAATGCGGACTCACGTGCACAAACATCTCCTCTGCCAAGCCACGGATACTTGTCGCCAGGCAGCAGTGGCAGTCACTGTGACGGGAGCCTTCCCTCACCACACGCACATGGGGCCCAGAAACTGGCGCATGTGCATTCGCGAGGCAGCCTCGGGAGCTGAACTGTCAGGGCTGTCAGCCTGCCTAAGCAGCGGAAAATGGGACCGGCCGAGCCAGCCTGGTCTCTGGGAAAAGGCTGCCTGCGACAACCACTGCGGGACCCTAAAAGTCTTGACCATAGGGCCTCCTCCGGCCATCTCCATGGCCGGGTCCTGCTACAGGGAGAGGAGTTTCAAGAATGTGAGGTGGGCGCTGGAAACCACTATTCGGAATCCGTTGCCGAAAGAGGCTGTGTGCAGGAAGTGGGTCCCAGGGGGATGGGAATACAGTCTGGTGAGTTGATGAGGGGTCTCTGGGTGACGGAATCATCCCTGATACCCCTTAGGCCGGTGTCACTGACAGATAGCCGGGCCCTTGAGCTCATTGCCTCCCTTTATCCTGGATCTCCCAGACGCTCGTGCTTCTCAGCACAACTTTTTTTGGGAATGGCAGGAACCACGACAAAAACAAGGCCAATCTGGTACCGGGTTTTTGAAGTGGAAATGATAACCCAAAAGAGCAAATGAAGATGAGAGAGTGTCTCAGAGGCCGTCTGGGGTGATTGCAAGCCTGAAGAGCATGTCCAGGAGTGCTGGTGGGGGTCACCGTGGACCACCCATGGAAGATAAGGAAAATCAATGCTCCTAAGAGAACCAGAGGGCCTGTGCTGGAGTCCAAGCCACATTCAAAGATTCCTGCCAGAAGACCCAAGAGCCTCCTGCAACATGAAAACAACCCCAGCCCCTACAACTAGACCACTACCCACAACCAGGAGTGCAGCCAGCCACTCCAATGTCCCTTTTGTTCCCTAAAATCTCTGGCAGCCAAAGTTCCATGCGGAGAGTTAGGAGTCAACTAAAAGCATAATTACTAAGTCACAACAATTGTGGACAGCAAAAAGTTTTAGGATAGCCACTATTAATAAGCCAAAATTAAATAGAAATTTTTATTACTTCTGTTCCATACAAGAATTTTACAGGACAATTATAATTATGTATAATGTACACTAAGAAATATTACATTAAGTTTCCCATAACTTTGGAATATATAGTAATAACATTTTTACAAATATAGCACAAAAATTCTAACACCATTTCATATTTGACAATGCTTCCTCTATGATTTATACATTATATAAATTAAATATGTCATTTTTGGACTTTAGGAAAACTAATATCTAAAAGTTGAATCAGGTAAGAAAAAGAGACAATTTATAATATGATTATGGAAAGTCTGTCAAATATCAAAAGTTTAAATCATTTTATATTATAAAATAGAATTCTAGGTTACCATAAGTCATCCATTTAGCCAAAATGATAAATCAAAACGTTTTAAAGGCAAAAACCTATACTCATTAATAGAGGGAAAACTTAGCTTTCTAAACAATCTGTTTCTTTTCTTTTCCTTATTTTTCTTATAGCTTATTCAAAAGGCAAACAGAAACTTTTCCTCATTACTTAATATCACATGAAAATCTTGTTCTAGAGAGAGAGCCAAATTTCACCTTTGCATCAGGGTACTATTAATGTCAAACTCAATTCTCAATATAGCTTTACAGACAAATGTACCCAATTTTAATGTTTGACCATGAGGTAAGAGTCTCATTAAACTTTCCTATAACTCTTTACAATTTTCTGTTAAAGAGCAGATCAACGCTCCAAGAAAACCATGCTGTGCTTTTATTTTAATGTTCAATTTATGAAAAATTTGAATACTTTTTTAACATTAGCCAATATGCACACACATAGAATTTCTTTTACAATATTAAATGTTTTACAAACCTTGCACAACTTGCTCAAACCTTTGGCTTAAAATAATCCTGTAACACTCTAAACAAACCTGCCCCCACCAAATTTGCCATATTATCTTTTGCCAAAATACCTTGGATGTAAAACTGTTTCTTAAGTAGCCTCAATTACATGGAACAATGCTAACTCTTAGCAACTTTTAGTTTTGGCGAAAAACTTGGCAAATGTAAACCAAATATGAAATTATAAGACCCCCCCCCCACCATCTGAATGAACTCCTCCTCTCAGCCAAGAACATTTCAGAGTTAATCAGAAAATCTAGTTCTGGCATTGTGGAAGAGGGGATTAGACATGCCTCATTATATACCTCCAGCATTAACATTAACACAAACATTAAGTCTGATAAGAAACATTTACAATCTATTTCCTCTGAAGCCTGCTACCTGGAGGCTTCTTCTGCACAATAAAACCTTGGTCTCCACAACCCTTCATCTTGACTCAGCCACTCCTTTCTACTGCTGATAACTCTTCTAACCAACTACCAATCATAATATGTTTGAATCTGGCAAGTGTGGTTGCTCACACCTGTAATGCCAGCACTTTAGGATGCCAAGGAAGGTGGATCCCTTGAGCTCAGGAGTTCCAGACCAGTCTGGGCAACGTGGTGAAACCCAGCCTCCACCGAAAAAAAAAATACGAAAAACTTAGCCAGGCATGGTGGTCCTTAGCCAGGCGTCTGTGGTCCTAGCTACTTGAGACACTGAAGAGGTAGGATCACCGGAGCTCAGTGGGCAGAGGTTGCAGTGAGCCAAGACCACACCACTGCACTCCAGCCTGGGTGACACAGTGAGACCCCATATCAAAAATAAATAAATTAATTAAAAGGGGTATATTTCAATCTCCCTATGACCTGGAAGCCCTCACTTAAGTTGTCTTGCCCACTCAGATCAAACCAATGTAAATCTTACATGTATTGACTGATGCAGGATGTCTCCCAAAAATGCACAAAAACAAGCTGTGCCCCGACCACCTCGGGCACATATCATCAGGACTCCCCTGAGGCTGTGTGACAGGCATGACTTTAACCTTGGCAAAATAAACTTTTTAAATTGACTGAGCCCTGTCTCAGATATTTTGGGTTCACAATTAGTAACCACAGGGATTGTGAGTGGAGGTGCCCCTGATCTTTGACAAATCTCCTGTCAGTGCTTGATACCAACTTGATCTATCCTTATGGCTCAAACCAATGAGACAATTTGCTGAGACCTGGGGTTCCCCTCCCTCAAGAGAATCCCTAATATCCCCAAATTTGGTTGACATCTAAAGTTTATTTTCCTGTACAACTTCTTTTATGGAGTTTCGGTTGATTCCGACAGTGAAGGCAAGTTGTCCTGCTTCCATACGGATAAAAGGCAGGTAACTCCTTTCTGGAGTTTTAGCTCACCTCCAATAGAAAAGGTGAGTTTGAGTTTCTTCTTGCTTCTAAAATGGCAGAGAGCAGTCTTCAGCCAGGGCCCCATTGCTAGGTAAGTAGCTGAGTTGGGTTTCATTTGTTTTGTAAATTCTCCTTAATGACTAAAGGGTGCAACTGACAACCAGCTGGTCTTAATTTCCTCTTTCCATTAGAGCATTCTGTGATCATATTGTTGGCTTTCGTTGTTATTATTCCAGTCTTTCTCCCAACTGATTCGACCAACTCTACCGGCCTCTGAATTGTCTAAAATTCCTCACAGCTGCAAAAAGAAAGAAAAAGCCCTGCACTTGGTTTCTGTGTTTGCTTCTTGTCTTACTTTTCTTTCCCCTATTCCTCCTTCTCCTTTTCAATCTTTGGTACCAAGAAAAATATCTATAGCAGGCTTCTAATCACTTGAACCCCTCAAGATGCCACTCACCCTTTTTTGAAATGCTCTGTTTTCTTTGTGGAGTTTCAAGAGCCACGGGCACATTCTTCTTACGTCTAAATCTCTGTTTTCAGGTATCCCATTATCTTACCATTTTATTTTGGGGGGTACTAGAGATTACTTTTTATTGAGAGGATTTGACCTTAGCAAGTGTGATGGCAGATGAGAGTTAAAAAGTTAGGGGTGACTTAGGACTGTATACAGGAAGTGGTCTTAGCTGTGTGTGTGTGTGTGTGTGTGTACTATTAATAGTCTAAAAGCAGACTTAAAGCAGGCAGAAAAAAAGCAGAGAAATAGAGAACTTATTAGTTGCAGGTTGACCTTTGAGCTCTGAATTTTCCTTGATGTAATTTGCTTGTCAGTTTAAAACGTGCATAAGATCATACCTGATGTGTAACAATCTGGAGTGTTAGAAAACCTGTCGTGCCCTTCCATTTACACAACCACTTGTAAATGAGGCCCCATAAATCCTAACGGGGTGCCCAAGAGAGGTTGCTCTCCTTGTCTTTCTTTATTCTTAATTTGTTTTCCACAGTTTTTCATAAAAGGAGGAACATATAATATATATTATATATATATGTATAATATTATATATATTAATATATATATAATATTATATATTTCATATATATATATTATACAAAAAACTTAGCCAGGCATGGTGGCAGACATCTGTGGTCCTAGCTACTTGAAACACTGAAAAGGTATATACATATATACAAAATATATATATATATATTTTCCCTTGGAAGTTGTTTGTTTAGGATCCTAATTCTAGTTCAGAGGTGCATTCTAAAGAGTCTTCTTCATTGCCTTTTCTCTTCCAATTAATCTTAATTGGCTTGTCTATCCATTTGGGTGAGAAACTGGACTGTTAATTTTATAGATAAATGGGAGACTGAGTTTCCTCAGGTCCAAAGAGAAAAGGCATATTGATTCTCTCCGCTGAATGGTATCTTTGGGTGGTGAAGGGCTGATTGGGAGTGTCTAGGGTGTTGATGCCCTGCAATGCTGCCGTGGCACTAAGGGAACTCTCAACAATCTGATTTTAAAAGTTTCATCCAGGAAACACATATAGGAGCTGGTCACTCCACACTGTGAGCTCTTTTTTGCAGGTGACAGACCTTCAGAGAGAGAAGCTGAGGCACGTAAGAGGGCAGAAATCACTCGGTGGTGAGACACTGTGGAATCCCATCCACAATCAGTACATTTTGATCCACTCCACTAAATCCTAGGCCACAGCCCAGTTCCTCCTTTTAAGAAAAAATGTGGAATACAAATTATCTAAGAATAAAGAAAGACAAGGAGAACAACCTCTCTTGGGCACCTCGTTTGGATTTATGGGGCCTCTACTTACAAGTGGTTGTGTAAATGGAAGGGCACGTCAGGTTTTCTAAAACTCCAGATTGCTACACATCAGGTATGATCTTATGCACGTTTTAAACTGACAAGCAAATTACATCAAGGAAAATTCAGAGCCCAAAGGTCGACCTGCAACTATTAAGTTCTCTATTTCTCTGCTTTTTTTCTGCCCGCTTTAAGTCTGCTTATAGGCTATTAATAGTCTGCTTTAAGACTTCACTTTAGACTACTAACAGTCTAAGAGTTTACTATCAAAGGAAACTACTCGGATAAAAATCTAGTTTTCATCCAACTTTTTCTGTTATTGTTTTTGCTAACCAATGAGCTTGTATTAACATCTCATTGCTAGAGTTCTGAAGTAAAAACTATAGGCTACTAATCTTTGTATGAGTGTGTATGTGTGTGTTTATGTGTATGTGCACTTTTTTTTGTATTTCCGGCCACAAAGTACCAAACTTGGCTTAAACTTAAAGAGTACTCATAAATTTAATAAGAAGCCCAAATACTTTTCAAGTTCACAAGACTTAAGTAAACTAGCTTCAAAATTATTGGTAAATCAATATTAGAAATGTCAAGAATTGGCAGCATACATTTTTGTATTTATTGATTAAGCCATTTCATAGTTATCCCTGTGAAATACTATATAAGATGTCAAAATTTGGCATAAGGGTTATAAAACTATAAACCCAGCCAAATCTGAATGATCTTTGCTTGTGTAATTTTAAAATACATAAGACATTAATATCATTATTGCTGAAAAGTCAAATCTTCAATATTTTGCAAACATATAAACATACATTTAATCTTTTTCTTTTTTCCTATTTTTTTGGTTTATTTTGAGACCGAGTCTCTCTCTGTTGCCCAGGCTGGAGTACAGTGGCATGAACTCAACTAACTGCAACCCCTGCCTCCCAGGTTCAAGTGATTCTCATTCTTCAGCCTCCCAAGTAGCTGAGATTACAGGTGTGTGCCACCACAGCTGGCTAATTTTTGTATGTTTAGTAGAGACAGGGTTTCACCATGTTGGCCAGACTGGTCTCAAACTTCAGGCCTCAAGTGACTGACCTGCCTCAGCCTCCCAAAGTGCTGGGATTACAGGATTGAGCCACCACAACTGCCTATATTTAATCTTAAGGTTCTTACTTAAGTAATTACCTGAAATTCACAGGCTATAAAATGGTTGAGGAAAAATAACTTTAAACGGTGACTAACAGTTTTATGAATAATCTAGGTAAACTATTAAAATAACAATGTGATAGGTTTGGTTGTGTCCCCACCCAAATCTCATCTTGAATCTCCATGTGTTGTGGGAGGGAACAACTGGGATGTAACTGAACCACGTAGGCAGGTCTTTCCCCTGCTATTCTCGTGATAGTAAGTCTCACGAGATGTGATGATTATTATAAGGGGCAATTTTTCTACACAAGCCCTTTTTGCCTGTTGCCATCAGTGTAACATGTGACTTGCTGCTCTTGCCTTCTGTCATGATTGTGAAGCCTCCCAAGCCATGTGGAACTGTAAGTTTAATAACCCTCTTTCTTTTGTAAATTGCCCAGTCTCGGGTATGTCTTTATCGGCAGTGTGAAAACGCACTAATACACTAGGTAAATGAAATGGAATAAATATTTAGAAACAAATTTGTCATAATTTAGGATCTAAACTTATGTTAAATATTTTATTAAATGTCTGAAATTTCTAGGTATTTTCTAATTTAAATGTACATGTATTAATAAATCATTCTTGTCTTACTAATGTAAAGTAACATTCTTGTTACTAATGTGTTCTTAGTAACAAATTTTGGTCTAATTCAAAACTTCTTTAAATGTTTTATATAAATCAAGGTTAAAAAGGAACCAGGAAATGACAGCAATGTTTAAAAAAAAGTTAAAAAAAATAAGGATTTTTTTTTTTGTAAGAAAGCTTAACCAAAAGTAAATTTATATGAGAGTCTTGGATGATAAATTTTTTTCCTAAAACGACGGGATTGTTCAAGAAAGATAAATATGTCTTTTTCAAGCCAGAAAATCCAAGCATTTTCTGAATGGCTTAAATCATATCAAGGTTAGTAAAACACAGAAAAAAAAAGAATTTTTTAAAATATGTGATTAATTGACTATAATTAAGAAAAAATAGGCCAGGCGCGTGGCTCAAGCCTGTAATCCCAGTACTTTGAGAGGCCGAGGTGGGTGGATCACGAGGTCAGGAGATTGAAACCATCCTAGCTAACACAGTGAAACCCGTCTCTACTAAAAATACAAAACAATTAGCTGGGTGTGGTGGCGGGTGCTAATTGGGAGCCTGAGGCAGCTAATTGGGAGCCTGAGGCAGAAGAATGGCATGAGCCCAGGAGGTGGAGCTTGCAGTGAGCGGAGATGGAGATGGTGCCACTGCACTTCAGCCTGGGCGACAGAGCGAGACTCCATCTCAAAAATAGAAATAAATAAATAAATAAACAAACAAACAAATAGAAAAAATATAATAAAGTTCTTCTAGAAATTGAACACTGATATTAAAAATACACTTACATGAAACTAATTGGATAAAACACAATTTCTTTAAAAATATTAATACAAGTAGTTTTTAATTTTTAAATTCTATAATCTATTTCTTTTTGAAATTATTCAAATTGCTATCTTAGAAGCTGTACCCAGCTGCTTCGTCTTCCCTCGTTTAAGAAGGCCTTGGATGGTAACTCTCCTCTTTAGCATTTGCTATAGCTTTTTAATTGATAGTCTAAAGTAAATGAGATAATTTCTGAAAACAGGAAAATGAAATATCTTTTGGGTCTCATGCACTTGTTTATATGCGTCACTGTGAAGTGATATTTCACTATTAAACTGCATGAAAGAGCACGAATCAATCAACCTAAAGGAAGGGCCAATCAGACTGATAGAAGCTAGCTCAGATGCTTTTTAATTCATAGGACTTCAGTAATCTTTGGTAAGATTAATCTGGTAAATTTAATCTTAAAATTCTCTTCAATAGTTTAAAATCTTAAAGCCAATGTTAAATTAAAATCTCAGTTTTTTACCCTAGGAATTTCGGTTATTCAAAGTTAAAAGAGCAGGAGTGTAAAATGTGTTTTTGGTGAAGCTTATAAAACACAAATGTGGATTTTGCTAAAGAAAATGTCACTTTTTCCTAGTTAGAAAACTATTTGAGTCACTTTAAAATACTATATATTATTTATATGTAATACATATACATGTATATACACATATAAAATTAAATGGATAAAAGAAAAAAATTAAACACTAGGGTACACCTGTGGTGACCAAGAAGATCCTCAATGTGGCTTAAAGGCAAAACCAAGTAACTATTAAACCATAGGATATAATGTAAATAAATTGTTCCATATTGTAGGTTAGTATCATATTCTTGAGCTTTACTATAATGAACTGTAAACATAACTACTTTAAGAACAAAATCCTTAATTGTAAATGCTGCAGAATAAAAGCACTTGTTTGGGTTGATGCAGGACCCGCAGGTCACTATTAAACAATCACTGATTGTGATGCAAGTGCACAGGAGGTTATGCCTGCAACCAATCTAGTGGACCGGGTAAACACCACTGTAAGGTCTATTCACTCTGAGAAGGGGACTACCCAACTCTCCCTACAAAATATCAAATGGAGCACCCCAGATGAAGCAGTTAATATGCTTCATATGCAAGCCCTGTGGGACTGGCTTTTATGATGTCTGGGATATTTCCCCACCAAATATGACTATTTCTTAGGAATTCCCAGTGTAAAAAACTGCAATTTTAATTCCACATTGGCTTGAAGATTTTAAACTATTGAAGAGAATTTTAAGATTAAATTTACCAGGTTAATCTTACCAAAGATTACTGAAGTCATGTGAATTAAAAAGCATCCGAGCTAGCTTCTATCAGTCTGATTGGCCATTTCTTTAGGTCAATTGATTCATGCTCTTCTTGTAGAACAGAAGATGGCTTCCTGTTCTGATAGCTGATGACTTGGCTGACACTCACCCCTTACCCCAGCACCTGGACCAATTTCCTTATATGGTGCTCTCACTATTTTCTTTTTTTCTTTTGTTTGAGACAGAGTATTGCTATGTCACCCAGGCTAGAGTGCAGTAGTGCGATCTCGGTTCACTGCAACCTCCGCCTCCCGGGTTCAAGTGATTCTCCTGCCTCAGCCTCATAAGTAGCTGAGATTACAGGTGTGTGCCACTATGCCCAGCTAATTTTTGTATTTTTAGTAGAAACAGGATTTCGTCATCTTGGCCAGGCTGGTCTCGAACTCCTAATCTCATGATTCACCCACCTCAGCCTCCCAAAGTGCTGGGATCACAGGCATGAGTCACCGCACCCGGTCACCTATTTTCAATGTCTCTTTTGGTTACCTTTCAAAATGTTCAACAATTAGACATATACTTCATTTATTTATTTTCATTTTTTTCTATTTTTAGGTTTAAGGGATATATGTGCAGGCCTGTTACATGGGTAAATTGCATGTCACTGGGGTTTGGTGTACAAATGAGATCGTCACCCAGGTGGTGACCACAGTACCCAATAATTTTCTGACCCATAGCCTCATGCCACCCTCCCCACTCAAGCAGGCCCCAGTGTCTACTGTTCCCATCTCTGTGTCCATGTGTACTCAATGTTTAGCTCCCACTTATAAGTGAGAACCTGGGGTATTTGGTTCCCTGATGCTGCATTAATTCATTTAGGATAATGGCCTCCAGCTGCATCCAATGTGCTGGAAAGGACATGGTTTTTCTTCTATGGCTATGTAATATTCCATGGTATATATGTACCACATTTTCTTTATCCAGTCCACTGCTGATGGACATCATATATGCAACTTCAAACTATACTACTAGGCTACAGTAACCAAAATAGCATAGTAGTGTTACAAAAACAGACACACAGACCAATGGAACAGGTTAGAGAACACAGAAATAAAGTCACACACCTACGACCACCTCGTCATCAACAAAGTCAACAAAAATGAGCAATGGGGAAAGGACTCCCTATTCAATAAATGATTCTGGGATAACTGGCTAGCCATATGCAGAAGATTGAGTCTGGGCCCCCTACCTTTCACCATATACAAAAATTAACTCAACATGGATTAAAGATTTAAATATAAGACCTCAAACTATAAAAATCCTGGAAGACAACCTAGGAAATACTCTTCTCAACATCAGCCTTGGCAAGGAATTTTTGGCTAAGTTTCCAAAAAACCAACTGTAGCAAAAACAAAAAAAGACAAGTGGTACCTAATTAAACTAAAAGCTGGGAGGCTGAATCGGGTGGATCACAAGGTCAGGAATTCAAGACCGGCCTGACCAACATGGTGAAACTCCATCTCTAATAAAAATACAAAACTTAGCTGGGCATGGTGGCACACACCTGTAATCCCAGCTACTCAGGAGGCTGAGGTAGAAGAATCGCTTGAACCCAAGAGGCAGAGGTTGCAGTGAGCCCAGATCACACCACTGCACTCCAGTCTGGGTGACAGAGTGAGACTCCGTCTCTAAATAAATAAATAAATAAATAGTAAAATAAAAGTTAAAACACAGCAAGACAAACTATCAACAGAGCAAACAGACAACCTACAGAATGGGAGAAGATACAAATGATGTATCCAACAAAGGCCTAATATCCAGAATCTATAGACAACTTAAACAAATGCAGCTTAAACAGAACCCTTACTATGTAGCAGGTTCTGTATGCATAAGCCTCTCTTGGTTCTTATTTTGGTGGCCTCTGTTTACTTACACAAAGAGAAAGAACTGCTATTCCCATAAATCATGGCTTTGAAAATGGCCACAGTTCCCTGGGTGTGCTTGCTCATGCCTGTAATCCCAGCACTTTGGGAGGCCGAGGTGGGCGGATCACGAGGTCAGGAGATCAAGGGCAACCTGACCAACACGGTGAAACCCTATCTCTACTAAAAATACAAATAATTAGCCAGGAGTGGTGGCATGCACCTGTAATCCCAGCTACTCAGGAGGCTGAGGCAGGAGAACTGCCTGGACCCGGGAGGCGGAGGTTGCAATGAGTCTGATCATGCCACTGCACTCCAGCCTGAGTGACACAGCAAGACTCCATCTCAAAAAGAAAAAAAGAAAAAAAGAAAAGAAAATGGTAACAAAGTTATAACAGTTGGATGATCTTTGCATTTATGTTAGTGTGGTGGTGACAGTATATGGGGCAGCAACATTTTGTTGTAGGCAAAGGTGTTAAATTTGATTGTGGAAGAAAGGTGTATGTTATGGATGAGATGTCAAAAGACAGAAGATAGGTGGCATTTGTTCGTTTTTCTGGCCACTCAGTACCTTTTGAATTTTTTTGAAACAGGGGCTCACTCTGTTTGTTGTCCAGGATTGAGTGCAGCGGTGCTGTCACAGCTCACTGCAGCCTCAGAGTCTTGGGCTCAAGTGATCCTCCCACCTCATCCTCTCAAAATGTTGGCATCACAGGCATGAGTCATACTCCCTGTCCATTTTGAACATTTTTGCCAGATCTAGGAAATTTCTTCAGTTCCTTGGGCTCTTTTGAAGTAGGGCATGTGACTAAGTCTTGTGTCTAAGCTTCACCAATGAAACTCATATCAAGATATTTCAAAATTGATCAACTTAAGGTTTCAAATGGAATTCGTTTTGTGGGCAAGGGTGGAGGTGGAGGTTCCAGCTTTCACAGGCAAGAGTAGTTGCTCATGTACATGTATCAGGTGCAGAGAGCACATTCGTGTGTCAACAGTGGCAATTCCCATAGTTCTTGTGCCAGCAGGAGAGGCAGGTGACTTACTCACTATACCTGTCCTGTGGCATAATTTTGGGTGTAGTTCCTAGAAGCCTAACTGTGAGCCTGGATTTCTGTCCCTCCCAATCATTCTGTGAGCTACCTACCTTTTTGGCTTAATTATGCAGAGGCTGGGACTGCTGCTGTCAACTGAAAGCCTTGAATGTTCAAGTATTAAACAATAAAACAGGCCAGGCCTGGTGGCTCATGCCTGTAACCCCAGTGCTTCACAAGGCTGGGGCAGGTGGATCGCTTCAGCCCAGGAGTTTGAAACCAGCCCGGGCAACATGGTAGAACCCAGTCTCTACAAAGAAATACAAAAATTAGCCGGGCATGGTGATGTGCGTGTGTAATCCCATCCACTTTGGAATCTGGGGAGGGAGGATCATCTAAGCCCGGGGAGGTCAAAGCTGCAGTATCATGAATGCACCACTGCACTGCAGCCTGAGTGACAGTGTAACCATCTCAAAAAAAAAAAAAAAAAAAATCAAATAGTAAAAATCATATATCTCCTCCCTTTAACCCCCCACCCTCCAGCTTTTGGTGTTTTACAGGTATTTCATTATTGGATGATGATATTCACTTGAGTGACTAGTAGGGTAGGATACAAATACAATTGGTATCTTAATTGAATTGGGGGAGTTGTTTCATTAAAACTGCATAAAACTGGCTGGGTGCCATGGCTCATGCCTGCACCCAACACTTTGGAAAGTCAAGGCAGGCCTCCACTTGAGGCCTGGAGTTTGAGACCAGCCTGGCCAACATGGTGAAACTCCGTGTCTAATGAAAATACAAAAATTAGCTGAGTGTCATGGCCAGCCTGGCCAAGATGGTGAATCCCCATCTCTACTAAAAATACAAAAATCAGCCAGGCGTGGTGGCACGCACCTGTAGTCCCAGCTACTTGGGAGGCTGAGGCAGGAGAACCGCTTGAACCTGGAAGAAGGAGGTTGCAGTAAGCCAAGATCGTGCCACTGCACTCCAGTCTGGGCAACAGAGTGAGACTCTGTCTCAGAAAAAAAAAAAAAAAGAGTATGGGAGAGAAAAAAAAAGGCCAAGAAATTAGGAAATTCCTGTGAAGGTCACAACCTAAGCCCTCTGGTGCATGATAGGGTCGGGGGAAGGGTGTTAATCATAAGATTACAGAGAACTTCCCCTCTGCAATACCTTACCTCTGTCTCGACAGAGCTACAGTATAAAAATTGGATTCCAACTGAGAGAGCTGAAAGACAGTCTCCATTTAAGAAAGAACTGTTAAGGAAACCCCAACACAAAAGAGAAGACATGAATAAAGACTAGAAGAATTGAAGCTGCAACACCGACAGCACACAATGAACACGGCCTAACTCCTAGGCAGATGAACCTCAAACTTTATACTGAATGTGTATTCAACTCAGTTCCTATTATGGGATACATCATGTCCAGCTTTTTCTAACAAAAATTACAAGGCATGCTGAAAATAAAACAAAACATCTTCCAAAAAAACAAAGCAAGCATTGAAACCAGACCCAGATAAGGCAGAGGTTTTGGAATTATCAAGCTGTGAATTTAAAATAACTGTGATGACTGTGCTAAGGGTTTAATGTAAAAAGTGGACAACTTGCCACAAAATTGGCAACACCAGATGGGTGATATGAGCATAGATATGGAAATTCTAAGAAAGAATCAAAAAGAAATGCTAGAAATCAAAGCTACTGTATTAGACATAAAGAATGCCTTTAGTGGTCTCACCGGTAGACTAGGAAAATCAAGGAAAGAATCAGTAACCCTGAAGCTGAGTCAACAGAAACTTCACAACTTGAAATGAAAAGAGAGGGGAAAAAAGTGAAACCAAATATCCAAGAACTCTGGGACGATTACAAGGTGTAATATATATGTAAAGAGAATACCAGAAGAGGAAGACAGAAATGACCAACAGAACTATTTGAAAATTCATCACTTAAAAATTTTCTAAATAAATGTCAGACCCAAACCACAAGTCCCAGAAGCTCAGAGAACACTAATGAAGTATGAAAAAAACCTACCCCTAGGCATATTATATTCAAACTACAGAAAACAAAAGACAAAGAGAGATTCTTGAAAGAAGCCAGAGAGGGAAACCACCTCACCTAAAAAGGAACAAGGAGAACAATGACAATGTATAATATTTCTCTTCAGCAATCACGCAAACAAAGAGTAAAACGTTTAAGTTGTTAAAACAAAAAACAAAACAAAAACCCCACACAGCTAGAATTTTGTATCCAGTGAAATTATCCTTCAAAAGTAAGGGAAAAACAAAGACTTTCAGAGACAAAAACTGACTGCATTTACCACCAATAGACCTACATTTCAAGAAATGTTAGAAGAAGGTGTTCAGAGGGAAGGAAAATGACATAAGTCAGAAATACCAAATCATGGCCGGGTATGATGGCTCATGCCTGTAATCCCAGCACTTTGGGAGGCTGAGGTCAGGAGTTCGTGACTAGCCTGGCCAACATAGTGAAATCCTATCTCTACTAAAAACAAAAAATTAGCCAGGAGTGGTGGCACACACTAGTAATCCTAGCTATTCGGGAGGCTGAGGCAGGAGAACTGCTTGAACCCAGGAGGCAGTGTTTGCAGTGGGCTGAGATAGCACCATTGCACTCCAGCGTGGGTGACAAGAGCAAGACTCAGTCTCAAAGAAAAAAAAAGAAATTACAAATCTTTGTAAAGAAGGGAAGAGAAGGGAAAGTCATTTGTGGAGGAATAAAGGTAAGACTTTTTTAAAAACCAAAAGTATTATATTGAATTATTAATCAGGAATAAACTAACTTTTCCTATGTCTATTCAATGTTCTACTGACAAAATGATTAGAAAAGAAGCATTGAAAGTGTCTCTATTTGCAATGTTTCTAAGGTTCTACTTGCTTCTTACAGAGTATTTTTTTTTTTTTACAGACAGGTTCTTGCTTTAAAAAAGATAGCCTCAAACTCCTGGGCTCAAGCAATCCTCCCACCTCAGCCTCCCAAGTAGCTGGGACTACAGGTGTGTGCCACCATGCCTGGCTAATTTTATTTCTTGTAGAGACAGGGTCTCACTATGTTGCCTAGGCTTGTTTTGAACTCCTGGTCTCAAGTGATTCTCCCTCCTCAGCCTCTAAAAGTGCTGGGATTATAGGAGTGAGCCACCATGGCTGGCTTGTTTATACAGTAATTCTAAGCCATATACAATACAGTGAATACAATGAGTGAATCCACCAAGGTCACAAGATGAAGGCTAAGACATAAGAAACAATTGGTCAGGCAAGGTGGCTCATGCCTGTAATCCCAACATTTTGGGAGGCCAACGTGGGCAGATCACCTGAGGCCGGGAGTCTGAGACCAGCCTTACCAACATGGAGAAACTCCATCTCTGCTAAAACTATAACATTAGCTGGGCTTGGCGGTGTGTATGCCCGTAATTCCAGCTACTCGGGAGGCTGAGGCAAAAGAATCACTTGAACTTGGGAGGCAGAGGTGGCGGTGAGCCGAGATCAAGTCATTGCACTCCAGCTTGGGCAACAAGAGTAACACTCTGTCTCAAAAAACAAACACACATACACACACACACACACAAATTCTGTTTTTCTATGTCAGCAACAAACATTTTAAAATAAAGTTTAAACAAAACAATTCCATATATAATAGCCTCAAAACATAAAATATTTAAGAATAAATCTTACAACAGATGTGCAAGACCAGTCTATGGCCAACTGAGGCACATAACTGAAAGACGACCTACATAAATATGAAGACAGATAAAACAGTCAGGGCACAGTGTTTCACACCCATAATCCAAACACTCTGGGAGACTGAGGATGGAGGCTTGAACCCAGGAGTTCAAGACTAGCCTGGGCAACATGGCCAAATCCCCTATCTACTAAAGATACAAAAAATTAGCCAGGTGTAGTGGCAAGCGCCTGTACTCCCAGATATTCAGGAGGCTGAGGTGGGAGGATGGTTTGAGCCTGGGAGGCAGAAGTTGCAGTGAGACAAGCTCTCACCACTGTACTCCAGCCTGGGTGATAGAACCAGACCCTGTCTCAAAAAAAAAAAAAAAAGATAAAACATATTTATGAATCTGAAGATTGAACATTGTTACATTTCAATTATTTCCAAATCTGTCCAAGCATAGTAAGAGCAGGCTTTGAAATATAAACTTAAGAATATCCAAAGCCTTCTAGATAAGAAGAGTCGAACTGAGAGGCCAAGGCGGGAGGATCACCTGAGCTCAGCAGTTCAAGACCAGCCTGAACAAAATAATGAGACCCCCACCTCTACAAAAAAATTTTAAAACTAGTAGGGTAGGGTGGTGCATGCCGGTAGTCCCAGCTACTCAGATGGGTGAGGTGGAAGGATCACTTAAGCTCAGCAGGTCAAGGCTGCAGTGAGCTGTGATCATGCCGCTGTACTCCAGCCTGTGAAACAGTGAGACCCTCTCTCAAAACATAAAAAGAACAGAGTTGTAGAGGACATACACAACTTGGGTTTAGAACTTAGGAGTTAGCCTTTAGCTAGATAATGTGGTATTGGCACAGGCAGTCACTGATGAGCTTTAACGTGCCTAAGAATCACCTAGAGTTCTTGTCAAACACAAACTGCTGCACCCTGCCCTAGAGTCTCTCAGTTAGTAAGTCTGAAGAGGAGGCAGAGAATCTGCTTTTCTAAAAGATTTCTTAACTTTGATTTTGGAATAATTGCATACATACATAAATACAATTTTTTTACAATCATTAATTCTTCTATATTGGTAAACAAATTTATTAGCCCTAATACTGTGTGTGTGTGTGTGTGTGTGTGTGTGTGTGTGTGTTCCTTGGCAGTGGTGCAATCTCAGCTCACTCCAACTTCCACCTCCTGGGTTCAAGTGCTCAGCCTCTTGGGTAGCTGGGACCACAGGTGCATGCCACTACACCCAGCTAAGTTTTGTATTTTGGGTGGAGACAATGTTTCACCATGTTCCTCAGGCTGGTCTCCAACTCCTGGCCTCAAGTGACCCACCTACCTCGGCCTCTCAAAGTGCTGGGATTACAGGCATGAACCACAATGCCCAGCCTTTTTTTCTTTTCTAAGATAGTGTCTCAAACCATTGCCCAGGCTGGAGCACAGTGGCGCAATCACAGCTCACTGCTGCCCTGACTACACAGGCTCAAGTCATCCTCTCACCTCCTCATTAGTAGCTGGGACCACAGACTCATGCCAACACTCCCAGCTACTTTTTTTTCTTTTTTGGTAGAGAGCGGGCCTCATTATGTTGCCCAGGCTGGTCTTGAATTCCTAGGCTCAAGTCATCCTACCTCATCTTCCCAAATTACTAAGATTAAAAGCATGAGCCACTATGCTTGGCCCCAGGTATTTTCTATAGTCAAGATCCTATCATTGCCTAACAGAGGTACTGTTTGTTCTTCCTTTCCCATCTTCATGCCTTTTATTTCATTTTCTTGCTTAATTGCCTGGGAACAACCTCCACTACAAAGCTAAATAGAGATGTAAAGAGTGGACATCTTGTTTCTCATCTTTGGAGAAAAGCTTTAAGCCTTTTCCCATTAACTATGTTAGCTCTGGGCTTTTGTACATGGGCTTAAGGTTTGTAGCAGGTTAAGAAAACCGCTTTCTATTCCTATTTTATTGTTTTCATCCTGTTGCATTTTCAGGAAATGTCTTTTCTGCATCTATTAGAATGATCATGAAGTAGTCGTCCGTAATTATAGGAACAGAATATGCTCCCTTAATTGATTTTCCTTTATTGAGCTAACCTTGCACTCTTGAGATAAGTCCCACTTGGTTACAATGTATACTCCCTTTTATATGTTGCTGCATTTGGTTTGCTAGTTGTTTCCACACCTATGTGCACAAGAAACATTCGTTTATATGTTTTTGAGTTTGTCTCATTTTGCTATCATTGAAATACTGCTCTTCAAGAGTACCTTCAGAAATGTTCCCTCATCGGTTACTTTTGGAAAACTTTGTGAAACACTGGTGTCAATTCTTAGACAAACGTTTGGTAGACTCAACCATGAAAACCACCTAAGCCCAACCTTTTTGTTTTGTTTTGTTTGAAACAGGTTCTCGCTGTCACCCAGGCTAGAGAGCAGTGGTGTGATCATAGTTCACTGCACAATACCATGCCTGGCAAATTTTCTAAAAATTTTTTGTAGAGAAGGGTCTTGCTATGTTGCCCAAGCTGGTCTTGAACTCCTGATCTCAGGCAGTCCTCCTGCCTTGGTCTCCCAAAGCACTGAGATTACAGGCAAGAGCTACTGCACCTGGCCTCCACCTATTTTTATAGGAAGTTTTTGGGTTATTGATTTTATCTCTTTATGAGTAAAGAGAGGAGAGGTGAGTAAGTGTGGGGAGACAGAAAGAGAGAGAGAGAGAGAAAGGAAGAGTTTTTTTTTCTTTATTTCTTTATTTTTTTCATTGGGGGATGTGTTGCAGGATGGAGAATTGCTCCGTTGCCCAGGCTAGAGTGCAGTGGTGCAATCTCAGCTCACTGAAACCTCCACCTCCCAGGTTCAAGTGATTCTCTTCCTCAGTCTCCTGACTAGCTGGGACTACAGGCGTGCACCATCATGCCTGGCTAATTTTTGTATTTTTAGTAGACACAGGGTTTCATCATGTTGATCAGGCTGGTCTCAAACTCCTGACCTTGTGATCCACCTGCCTCAGCCTCCCAAAGTGCAGGGATTACAGGCGTGAGCCACCGCACCTAGCCAAGATTTTTTTCTTTTTCAGATTTTCTATTTCTTCTTAAGTAAAATTGGTAGTTTGTATTTATTTGAAGTTCAACATTTGTCTAAGTTTTCTAATTTGTCCGCATTCAGTTATTCTTAACTTTTCCTTTTAATTCTTTTATTTCTGTAAGTTCAATAGATATGTTCCTCTTCATTCATGATTTTACTAATTTCGATCTTCTTTTATTATTTTGGTTAGTATATCTAAAAGTTTATCAATTTTCTGTATTTTGACTTGTTGAATTTTTATATTCTCCTTTTATATTCTATTTCATTTATCTCTATTCTAATGTTTATCATTTCCTTAGTTCTAGTGATTTTAGGTTTACTTTGCTCTTTCCTTGTTTTTAAGAAAGTTGAGTTTTAGAAAGTTAGGTTACTGATTTGAGATCTTTACTCTTTCTCAGTGTGGTCATTTATGGCTATAAATTCTGTCTTAGCACTGTTTTAGCTATATGCCATAAATTTTAGTATGTTTTGTTTATCCTATACAAAGTATTCTCTAATTTTCCTTTTCATTTCTTCTCTGTCCCTCTGAATGTTTAGGCTTGTGTTGTTTACTTTCCACCTATTTAAAAAAATCCCAAGTATCTCTCTGTTACTGTTTTTTTTTTTCTTTTTCTTTTTTTTTTTTGAGATGGAGTTCCATTCTTCTTATCCAGGCTGGAGTGCAATGGCATGATCTCAGCTCACTACAACTTCCGTCTCCCAGGTTCAAGTGATTCTCCTACCTCAGCCTCCCAAGTAGCTGGGATTACAGGCATGTGCCACCATGCCTGGCTAAATTTTTTGTATTTTTAGTAGAGACGGGGTTTTACCATGTTCGCCAGGCTGGTCTCAAACTCCTGACCTCAGGTGATCTGCCAGGCTCAGCCTTCCAAAGTGCTGGGATTACAGGCCTGAGCCACCATGCCCTGCCACTGTTATTGTTTTTGAGGATGAAAAAAATCCCTTTTTTTTTTTATTTCATGGAACATTTTACAGGAACAGTTTTTGAAGTTCAGACAAATTGTGATTTACAGAAAATTCAAGGGGAAAACTGAGAGACATGAGGTAATCCCTGGGATGAACAACAGCTTTTAATATTTCTACTTATTCAAAATTTTTTCTGGTGAGTTTTTTTTTAATTATAGCAGGGACACTTAAGATGGTATCTAGCCACTTACATTTTTAAGTATACAACACTTAATTTTTTGACTACTGGGAAAATGTGGTACAGCAGGTCTCAAGAGCTTATTTATCTTGATTAAAGAAACCTTGTGCCCATTGAATAGTGTCTCCCCATCTCCTGTACACCCAGCCACTTGCAATCACCATTGTACTTTCTGTCTATGAATCTGACTGCTCTAGCCACCTCTATACATGCAATCATATAGTACAGTATGGCTGACATTCTGCTATTTTCTATATGTCTTACATCTCCTTTATTCCTCTGTTCTTCTATTACTGCATAATTTGCTATTAAATAGATATTTTCCAGGATAGCTTTTTAATTCCCTTGTTGATTTTTTACGCAATATATATTTTTTCAGTTATTTTCTTACTGAATTCCCTGGGAATTAAGTAACATCATAATTTGCTACAACTTTAAACTGGATTAATACCAATTCAATTACAACACTACACAGAACTGTGCTCTATACCTCCATTCACCTCTCAACCATGGTAATGTGAATACAACAAAACAAGATAATAGGGCACACTGAAATCACAAACTTAGAAATAATACCCAGAACTACAACACCTTGCCCAAGGTTGAGAAAAACTAATCTGAGATATAAATGTCCAAAAAAGAGACGCAAGTTCAAACCCCATCCAAGAGAGTATAAGAAAAAAGAAAATAGTGAATGACAGACATAGAGACAATTCAAATACACATCAAACGAATGCCTCAATACAGAAAAAAAGTATACCACACTACTTAAAAATATGCTACAAAACAATAAAATACTTTGAGATGTGATAGAACAGAATTCAGAATTACAAAAACTAAAAACTGAAGTGTTAGACTTGAAGACTACAATGAAAATGAAAACATTAATTTCAGAATAACAAAGTCAAAAGGAAGAAGAATTCAACCCATGAGTCTTCAGGAGTATTTTTAAAAACAAAAGGAAAGAAATATGCCAAAAGGACATGAAAGTCAATAACTGATCCATTTTATTGGTTTAATCTGGATTTTGCATATGTGTAAACTTTAATTAAAAGGTTTGTATCTTTTAAAAATTAATAAAAGTTCTACATCATCAGTTAATGGCAACTAATTACATTTCACAGACAATCCTAATTCTTAACAATGAAACAAAAAAATCATATAGGACTTGATTCTTCCTAACATATTGACATCTTAGCCTATAAATCACCCCTCACTAACTCTGCTCTGCTCTAACAGCTGCTCCTCAAACACACAAACCCTATTCCCCATTTAGGGCCTGTGCACGTGTTGTTCACTCTTGTTGGAATGCCCTTCCCCAAACAGTCCAATGACCTAAGGCCTCTACATCTCTGAACAAATGTTATCTACAGAGAAAAGAATCCCTGAACACCCTACATGTGTGAAGGTACCTATTCGTGTTTACTGACCTTTGTATTTCATGCCTGATGTGATTTATCTGTTTGTTTTCATGTGAATTTTATGTCTTCCTTAACATACTCAAATCTCATAATGACAGAAACATTACTCAGTATTACCACACTGACTGTGTCAAGCATGGCCCCAGGCAGAGAGTATTCAGTTATTTGCCGTATATACAAACAAATGTATTTTAGGGAATTGGGCCATATATATGAATCTATGTGCAATTGTGGATTGCAATATGTGGATTTTAATCCAAAATCCATGTAAAATGATGGCATCCTAGAAGGACAGTGCTTGTTCCTCAACTGGGAGGGAAAGAGAAGAAAAATAACACGGTGAGTAGGTACTGAAGGAAACACACAGTTCACTGGCTGTCTCACACTGAAATACCCATTTCTTCTCCACATCACAAGCCTCCTCACTGGGAAAGGAACTTTATGACCCATGAAAGTGTTAAATGGTGCTGCCATTCCTGACTCAATAAAGCTCAAGTCACTTCAATAAACACAAGGGAAACAGATTTAAGCCAGGCCTGGTGGCTCACGCCTATGAGCCAGCACTCTGGGAGGCTGAGGTGGGTGGACTGCTTGAGCCTAGGAATTTTGAGACCAACCTGGGCAACATAATGAGACCCCCATCTCTAAACAAAAGAAAGAAAGAAGAGAAAGAGTGAGAGAAGAAAGAAGGAAGGAAGGAAGGAAGGAAGGAAGGAAGGCAGGCTAGTTTCTTGAAAGGCAGCCCTGAAAATCACAATGGAAAAAGCACACATCCTACAGATGATAAACACATCCAGTGAGACCAAGTTACCATAGTTCTTCACCATCACCTCCTGGTACAAGGTCTTCTGAAACAGGTCAAGGTATTTCCACTCCTGATGGGAGAAGTCTAGGGCCACATCCCCGAACATTAGGAATTCCTGAAACAGCAAACCCACATATTACTGGGGAAATTAAAGAAAAGACTTAGAAAATGAAAGACTGCATTGCAGCAGAAGGGCAATATAACCAGTGCATAGATTAGAAATCTGTGCTATCAGGGAGGAGAATTCAGCAGAATGTCTACGTATTTTTGAAGAAGACTACAACACAGAAAAAAACTTTCTGCCTGCTTTGGGACACTTCTTAAATATCTGACCCTTTTGAAAATGACAAAATTAATAAAGTTCTTCTGTTAAATCCTTATTACATATGTAATAACCAAGAGGTATCTGCCTCATAAATTCTCAATGAATGTGTGCTAATTGAGAATATTTTCACTTGGAAGGAATTTAAAAATTTAATCATGAGACATTTTATCTAAAATATGGTATACGGTCTCAATTTTAGAAAACTATTCATAAGGCCAGGTGCGGTGACTCAAGCCTGTAATCCCAGCACTTTGGGAGGCCGAGGTGGGTGGATCACGAGGTCAGAAGATCGAGACCATCCTGGCTAACATGGTGAAACCCCGTCTCTACTAAAAAAATACAAAAAACTAGCTGGGGGAGGTGGCGGGTGCCTGTAGTCCCAGCTACTCAGGAGGCTGAGGCAGAAGAATGGCGTGAACCCGGGAGAGGGAGCTTGCAGTGAACCAAGATAGCGCCACTGCACTCCAGCCTGAGCAACAGAGCGAGACTCCATCTCAAAAAAAAAAAAAAGAAAAAAAAGAAAACTATTCATAAAATTAATAATGTCTTTAAGCATCACGTACTTCAGTATGTCAAATCTTACCATCAGCATTTTTCTTTCTTTTGACAAAACAAAAGGATTCTTGGGCACATAACATCATTATTTTATGGTATTTATTTTTCAGGGTTTTCTATCCAAATCCATGACCTCTGTGTTCATAAGTTTCAATCCAACAGACTAATTCACACAAAGCATGTGATTTTACCCTACACGAAGGTTTAGATCCTTCAATGCCATTTTTCACTTTACCTAGCTGAAAAACTCAGGTATCTGGAAAATTTCAAAGGCTTCTCATGAATGGTCAAATGGAACCACTGCCTTGGCCTCAACAAATGACAAAACTGACCTGAAATGTGTATATCTGTACATCAAAGAACTTGACTGCTTTCCCACATATCACTGCCCAAAACAGAAAAATGGGCACCTAGAGGACATTGAGTAATTTGGTCAATAATGACAGGAGTGCTAGTGAATTTACAGTGGCCCACAGAGGGAGGATGCCAGGTGATATGGCACATATTTGACAGGAAGAGCGAGAACTGAGGAACTGGTTAACTGAGCACTCTCTCATGGTAAAGATCTTTAGGGAAGATGATGACCAGACTTACATGGCCTAAAAAATAACATATACACATCAACATGAAGAGAAGTATTGACTTACACAGGTCATTGTTTTAGACAAGCAAGAGCCAATCAGTGCTCAGGATTTCTCTACCAGAGAAGTAGATTTGGGAGAACCCAGACCCGAAAGAAGAGAAGATCTTGAGATCTTTAGTGCTCCCCACAGGACTTCAGTGTCCCCCAGAGGACTCAGGGTAACAGTATTGTCCTGCGCTGCCATTCTAGATTCCAAACCGTCTCCCATCACATACAATTTGGGAAGTTTAGAATTCTGGAATAGCTAATTTCTTCCCCAAATTCCCAGATTTCTCACCTATACAGAGTCACAGAACAGAAACATGTCATCACTGAAGCCAGATCCAGAGAATTCAGTAGGAAATGTTCTGGCCAATGCACTATTATGGTGAGGCAGATGTGGACCTAAGATGAGGGAGCTCTGTCCTGCACTGAGCAGATGCACCTACTTCCCTTCCCATCTTCAAGGCCAAAGACAGAGCACATGATCCACACCAGAATCTCTTTTTAGTCTTGAGACTGGGCAAAATTGGTCAAGATAGAGGAGTTGGATGGCAAGTGCTCAGTATTGTGACCCTAGCAAAGATTCCTATTTTTTTCCAATACAGTTTTATTTCGGATCTTGACAGAAGGGTTTATTTTGTTTCTAAACCTGGCAGTTTGGTCAGGATATCCTCCAGATGGCTGCGAATTTCCTCATGCAAATTCCTAGGTAAATATAGAATAGACTATCACTGTCCTAGAATGCAAAGGAGTCATTAAATGTGAAGTTCATAAAAGTATTTAAGGACATGGACAATATTCTAAATTAATGTCAATGGAAAAAATCAGACTGACAGATACACTTATTTTTGTAAGATATATAACTACACATTCATACAGAGAGAAGAATGACAAACAGATAATCATCAAACAGGAGACAGAAAAAGTCTGGAAATTATATGACCGTGTTATAACAGTGTTTACAGTTTTTGTTTGGTTTTAATTTTGCTTATTATACATATATCACTGTCAGCCAGGCACAGTGGCTCCTACCTGTAATCCCAGCACTTTGAGAGCCCAAAGTAGGAGGATTGCTTGAATAAAGGATTTTGAGACCATCCTGAGCAACATAGTGACAGCCCATCTCTAAATTTAAAAAAATTGAAACAACTAAATAAATTGCTGTATATTCCATTTTCAGTCAATACATGAAACAAATGAAACAACTAAGTAAAGCTAAAGGAGAAGTAAAATAAGCCTCTGCTTAGCAACTTCTCCATAATCAGAGGTTAATAATCAGCATTTCTTAGATTTTAAATTGGATGTTGGTTTTTCCTTATTAACATTTCCTTCATAATTTTGTAACCATGGACATAGTAACTTGAAATATGTATATTTGTTTGAAGTTACTTCAGGTGTTTCTTTCAAAATTTAAGGTGAGGATTTCAAAAAAAAACTCTTTTTTACTCTAAATTTAAACTCATTTTACTGAATGGCTTATCTTCTGTGGGTTCCTTTGGATCCCAAAACCTCAACTCATTTTATCACTTGTTCTCAGGGGTGCTGGAACTGTGTCTCCAACAGTATGGGGAATTGGCCCTGAGTCATCTCCTCTATGAATTGATGATGGTCTCAATATAGTTTTATTTCAGATCTTGACAGAAGGGTTTATTTTGTTTCTAAACCTGACAGGTTGGTCAGGATTTCCTCCAGACAGCGGCTGAATTTCCCTCTGCAATTAATTTTGTTTTCCATCCAATATCATTAGAGTGACAACTACAAGGTATAAAAGATAGACTACAAAATCTGTTTATCACCATGCAGATCCCATAGTCTCAGTAAAATTTGTCCACAGCCTGACTATCGCTATAGTCAGACTGATGTCTGTTTTATGTGACATCACCAGGTAGGTCACCTAAATCTCTTCAAGTAGGTTCTATCACACACTGCCTTAAACTTACTCCTATTTAGATGTGACCTTCCTTGATAGATTATGAATATTTTAAAGGAAGCAACTCTTCTCTTCTGTGATCGTCCCACCCTCAATACTACAATTTGCAGGTATGGCAGAGCAGAAGCACTTAATAGAAGAGTCTGATTCTTTTTTTTCTGAGAGATGGGGTCTCACTATGTTACACAGGTTAGTCTTGAATTCCTGGGCTCAAGGGATCCTTCCACATAGGCCTCCCAAAGTGCTAGGATTACAGGCATGAGACACCATGCCCAGCCCCACAAAACTAAACTTGCTTCTAGGAACTTTTTTATTTTTTTTTTAGACGAGTCTCGCTCTTACCCCCATGGTGGGGTGCAGTGACACAATCTCGGCTCACTGCAAGCTCCATCTCCTGGGTTCAAGCAATTCTCTGCCTCAGTCTCCTGAGTAGCTGCGATTACAGACATGTGCCACCACACCCGGCTAATTTTGTATTTTTAGTAGAGATGGGGTTTCTCCATGTTGGTCAGGCTGATCTCGAACTCTGGACCTCAGGTGATCCACCTACCTCGGCCTCCTAAAGTGCTGGGAATACAGGTGTGAGGCACCGCGCCCAACCTTATGCCATTAATAAGATTGATGTTAAATTATATAATCGATGAAAAATACTATCAAGGATGAATTACTCAGTAAAGAAGACAGGCTTAGGCCAGGTGTGGTGGTTCAGGTTTTTAATCCCAACACTTTGGAAGGTTGAGGCAGGAGGATTGCTTGAACCCAGGGGGTTGAGGCTGCAGTAAGCAGTGTTCACACCACTGTACTGCAGCCTAGGCAACAGAGCAAGACCTTGTCTCCTAAAAAAAAAAAGGTATAAAAATATATGCATAAATTAAGTGGTATCCTGGTAAAATTAAGGAAACAGGCTGTCTTGTCGACCTCTAAGGAAGTGATACTGAGCTCTGCATTGTGAGATGTTAACAGCTTGGTGCCTCTGTTTCCCCATCTCACTACACATCAGTTCTGAAGATTAATCAAGATAATCCATAGAAACAAGTACATGATAGCTAGCATAATAATGTCTCATCACTGAAGATAAAAATGTCCACCTGTCCATTAATCTACTATTATAAAAGGAACTTAATTCTGTTGTTTCTTGTTTTACTTACAGTTTGTGCTTTGTAGGTTTCTCTTTCTTGTAATTCCAATTTTACAAATTTCAAGGCTCACCTGTGAGAAAATATTGATCTTCCAAAAAAAAAAAAAAAACTTTAGCTTTAAAAACAACAGCAAAAAAGATTTTCAGATAGGTAAGGAGAAAATGCCCCTTTCCTTACTCCCTGGAGGTTACAGAAAACAAGGAAAACACCCTACAGCCTCATATATATGTTCAATGCACAGGATCCAATACAGTGCTAAATTAATGATAGTGAACCTTATTTTCCTGCAAAAATGGGCATTTATGTAAATACTTGTAAATATTACAAAACCTATGTTTTACAGTATTTAAGCTATCTTTGGAAGTATTATTCATACTTGCAAGACACCAGGAAATCATATATTACTGCTCTCTTTCCCTGGAGTAATCTTGCATCTCTAAATTATTCATTCTTTTTTTTCTTTTTTTTGAGACAGGGTCTCACTTTGTGGCTGAAGCTGGAGTGCAGCAGTGCAAATACAGTTTACTGCAGTCTGTGCCTCCTCCTGGGCTCAAGTGATCCGCCCACCTCAGCCCCCCAAGTTGCTGGGACTATAGGCAAGCACTCCCATGCCCAGCTAATTTTTGTATTTTTTATAGAGACAGGGTTTTACCATGTTTCCCAGGCTGTTCTCAAACTCCTGGGCTCAAGCTATCCACTCACCTCAGTCTCCCAAAGAGCTGGGATTTTACAGACATGAGCCCAGCATAAAATATTAACTCTGGGAGGATATCTTACTTCCTAATTTGTGCCCTCTTGAGTGTTAGATGACGTTTTCAATATCTAAAAGGTGTAAATACGTGACTGTTTTTCACCTCAGGTGGTCCCTGGTACTTCCCTCTCCTCCTAAGATGCACAGATATATGGAAACCCACGTCAAAAGACAAAGTTACAATAAATTGACCTATAGATCTCATGAGCTTTTATTTGGGATTCACAAATGAGGCAGCCTCCATTGTAAAAAACAGAATGAGAGCCCTTCTGCAACACAGTGGATTTTGTGTAAGATACAAACAAATAACAGAACTAGAGAAAAAAGAACTGAGGCCTGGTGACACATGTCTGTAGTCCCAGCTGCATGGGAGGCTGAGGTGAGAGGAACACTTAAAAAAATTTTTTTAATAAAAATAAAAATAAGGATTGGTGAACATCAAGTTATTTAGACTGGAATCTCCTGTTTTCAGGAAAAACAGGTTTGTTTTGAGATTTATCTGCCCCCTTAAAATTTCAGTGTGATAATGTGGCATTTAGCATGAGATAATGTGGCATTTAGCATTTAGCATTTAGCATGTGATAATGTGGCATTTAGCATTTTGGTTTGGTCTGGTCTGTTGAAGCCTAGTGCAGAAGCTCAGTCCAAAGCAATATCATACCATAATTTTGGTTTAACAGCAACAATTAAGGTAAATTCCATTTTCAACCTAACAGTTGGAGTCTTTGTGTCTCTATCAATTCTCTTCTGCAAAGACAAAACTACACACAAATGCTCATACATGAAAATCAGAAACACATACACCAACATTTTTTAAGTGATTTTCTCTGGACAGGGAGGACTTGGGGTTATTCTGTCTTCTTCGTAACTTCCTTAGGTAATGACATTTTTGCAATGAGCCTGCCTTAATTCCATCATTACAAATAGAATAGCAATACATTTCAAAGTATTAAACTTTCAAAACTATCATTATGGGACCAGGGTACATTTTTGTCGTTAAAAGAAACCTAAACACTAGGCCTAGAATTAAAAAAAATCAATGTGACAGAACCATGTAACATTGTGTTTTCTTGAATCAACTTTACCTGCGCCACTTCTACATAATTAGAAACATTTCAGTGCAAGCTCCGCCTCCCGGGTTCACGCCATTCTCCCGCCTCAGCCTCCCAGCAGCTGGGACTACAGGCGCCTGCCACCACGCCCGGCTAATTTTTTTGTATTTTTAGTAGAGACGGGGTTTCATCCGGGGCCACTGCGCCCGGCCATGCTGTGCTTCCAATACCTATCACGATGATCCCGAATCAAGCATCCTTTGCATGCTTTAACAAGTGTGACTGGGCCGGCGGGGTGGCTCAAGCCTGTAATCCCAGCACTTTGGGAGGCCAAGGCGGGCAGATCACGAGGTCAGGAGATCCAGACCATCCTGGCTAACACGGTGAAACCCCGTCTCTACTAAAAATACAAGGAAATTAGCCGGGCGTGGTGGCGGGCGCCTATAGTCCCAGCTACTCAGGAGGCTGAGGCAGGAGAATGGCGTGAACCTGGGGGAGGGAGCTTGCAGTGAGCCGAGATCGCGCCACGGCACTCCAGCCTGGGACACACAGCAAGACTCCGTCTCAAAAAAAAAAAAAAAAAAAAAACAAGTGTGACTGAACATTTTTTTCTTTAACAGAGTCTATCACATCGTTTTTAGGGCAATTTCTGCTCTAAGCTTCCCAGCCTATCTGTTTCTTCTCACTGGGAACCTTCATCTAAGGCTCAGTATCTGATTTCCCGCTTCCATCATTTCTCTGTGGCAGTCATACTAGGCTCAGAGGAGACAGGGAAACTGAGACTCTGGACCCACGGGTCAGTGACACCACAGAGCTACAGCAAAGCAGGCTTTGCAAAGGACACTCACTCTATGTCCCAGCCACACAAGAAACTCACCCTTCTCAGTCCCCACGTCACAAAGGAGAGGTTGCCTACCTGTCTCCCTAGAGATCAGCCCCCTCCTCCGCAGCTCTAACACCCCACGGCCTGAGGAGGCGGGAGAAAAGCTCAGCCCACGCCCAAGGCCTCCACTCTCTGAGTGTCTCCTGCAGCTCCACTCTCATCGCCACGGTCGCAGGGTCCCACGCAGGTTGCGGGCTGAGGCTGCAGAAGCTCCCGCAGAGACCCGCGCCGCCTTCTTCCTCAGGTGGGCCCAGGTCAGGGGCAGCGCAGAGGTCGGGAAGACAGAGCCAGAGGTCCGGGAGATAGAACCAGAGGTCCAAGATTTCTCCGTCGCCCGTGGAATATGTAGTCCAAGACAGAACAGTCAGGACCACAGGCACCTGTAAGAAGTGAAGTCCGGAGTCCTAAAAGCCTACAAGAAATACGCGGGTGACCAGGAGGACCTCTCACCCAGCCCACCGCCGGAGCCCGAGAGACTCCCTGGAGTGGCCTCCTGACCTCGGAGTATGCATGTGCATATCCGCCAACGGCTCCGCCAGTGACCTGAGGCCAAGGGTGGAGTCAGTGCATTCTCAGGGCCAGTAGGAGGTGAATCTGGGTGGAACCTGACCCGGGAAACGTCCGAAGAAATAAATATTTTCATCGTTTTTCTTTTGGCATAGGCTTTTGTGTGTGTGTGTGTGTGTGTGTGTGTGTGTGTGTGAGACGGTGTCTCACTTTGTTCCCCAGGCTGGAGTGTAATGGCGCGATCTCGGCTCACTGCAACCTCTGCCTCCCGGATTCAAATGGTTCTCGTGCTTCAGCCTTCCGAGTAGCTGGGATTACAGGCACCGGCCACCACGCAGGGCTAATTTTTGTATTTTTAGTAGAGATGGGGTTTAACCATGTTGGCCAGGCTGCTCTCGAACTGTTGACCTCAGGTGATCCGCCCACCTTGGCTTCCCAAAGTGTTGAGATTACAGGCGTTAACCAGCGTGCCCGGCCTGGAATAGGCTTCTTTTTTTTTTTTTTTTTTTTTTGAGGAGTCTCCCCCTGTCGACAGGCTGGAGTGCAGTGGCGAGATCTCGGCTCATTGCAACCTGGGACTCTGGTTCAAGCCATTCTCTTGCCTCAGCCTCCAGAGTAGCTGGGACTATACAGGCGCCCGCCACCACGCCCAGGTAATTTTTTTATTTTTAGTAGAGACGTGGTTACACTATGTTGACCAGGATAGTCTCCATCTCTTGGCCTCGTCATCTGCCCGCCTCGGCCTCCCAAAGTGCTGGGAATGCAGGCCTGAGCCACCGTCCCCGCACCGCCGCCCCCCCCCCCCCCCCCCCCCCGCCCCGCCTGGAATAGGCTACTTAAAAGTAACAAAGGGAAGAAAGATTTTTAAAATTTAGAACCTTGATATGGTAATTAATTGTTTATCTTGGTAGTTATCTATAAGCGTCCTATATATCTAAATGGTTAAAAAAAATGAGTTTAAAAAAAACAACTTTTTTTCATCCCAGGCTGGAGTGCAGTGGCACAATCTCAGCTCACTGCAACCCCCACCTCCTGGGCTCAAGCGATTATCCTGCGTCAGCCTCCCAAGTAGCTGGGACTACAGGGGCACCACCATGCCTGGCTAATTTTGTTTTGTTGTTGTGGCTGTTGTTGTTGATGTTGTGTTTTGAGACGAAGTTTCGCTGTTGTTGAACAGGTTGGAATGCAATGGCGAGATCTTGGCTAACCGCAATGTCCACCTCCTGGGTTGAAATGATTCTCCTAACTCAGCCTCCCAAGTAGCTGGGAATGCAGGCATGTGCCACCACGTCTGACTAATTTTGTGTTTTTAGTAGAGATGGGGTTTCTCCATGTTGGTCAGGCTGGTCTGGAACTACCCACCTGAGGTGATCCGCCCACCTCGGCCTCCCAAAGTGCTAGGATTACAGGAGTGAGCCACCGCGCCCGGCCGCCCAACACATTTTTGTACGTTTAGTAGGTAAGGGGTTTTGCCATGTTAGCCAGGCTGATCTCCAACCCCTGACCTCAGGTGATCCCCCGCCTCAGCCTCCCAAAGTGTTGAGATTACAGGTGTCAGCCACCGTGCCGGACTAAATAAACCAAAAAATTTAGATAAATGAATTTGGAGGAAATCTTTATAACAGATAAAATGGACAGATAATTCTAACTTACTCTCTCTCTGGCTTAATAAAATATTAGTCAATACCCTAAGAAGAAAGGAACAAAGCCTAAAAATTCGCCATTCACAAATACAAATAGTCAACAAACAAACTCAAAACCTATAACTTGTTGACCACTTATTTCTCCTCTGAAATCGGCTCTTGAATGTGTTGAACATGGATTGACTTGGGATTAGGAAATTTTAAAAATATTTTTTAAAGTTTCACTTTTTGGAATTTAAAATTAATCCAAATTATGTAATATACAACATTTGGAATTTACCAATCAACACTCTCTATCATTTTATTTTTACTCTTCAAATAATTTCTTGTTCAAGATTTTAAAATGCTTTTAAAATTAATAGATTCTGCAGGCTGGGCAATGTGGGAAGACTGTCTCTACAAAAAATAAAAATAAATTATTTTAAATATATGTAAAATATACATTTATGTAAATATATATATTTTAAGTATATAAAATATGTTTTTAAAATTTTATTTTTTTGCCAGATCATGTGGTAAGTGTATGTTTAGTCTGGCAGGAACTTGCAAAACTGCCTTCCACAGTGGCCGTACCGTTTTGCATTCCCAGCAGCAATAGATGAGAGTTCCTGTCGCTCCATTTCTTCACCAGCATTTGGTGGTGTCAGTGTTTGCATTCAAGCCAGTCTAATAGATGTGTAATGGTATCTCATCATTGTTTTAATTTGAATTCCCTAGTGACATATGGTGTTGAGCATCTTTTCAGATGTCTAAGAAATGTGCCAGACATGGTGGTACACGCCTGTGGTCCCAGCTACTCAGGAGGCTGAGGCAGGAGGATTACTTGAGCCCTGGGGGTTGGGGCTGCAGTGAGCTATGATTGCACCACTGCACTACAGGCTGAGTGACAGAGCTAAACCCTGTCTCAAAAAGATAAATAAGCCCAGGCACAGTGGCTCACACCTGTAATCTGAGCACTTTGGGAGGCCAAGGCGGGTGGACCATGAGGTCAGCCGATTAAGACCATCCTGCCTAACATGGTGAAACCCCATCTCTACTAAAAATACAAAAAATTAGCCGGGCACATACCCAAATGGTGAAGGGGTGGCCTGCCCCTCCATACATGTGGGCGTTTCTTGTTGGGTGGAATGAGAGACTTGAGAAAACAAATGAGACACAGAGACAAAGTCTAGAGAAAGAAAAAGTGGGCCCAGGGGACGGGTGCTCAGCATACAGAGGACCCGAGCCATCACCGATCTCCGAGTTCCCTCAGTATTTATTGATCATTATCTTTACCATCTCAAAAAAAGGGAAGTGGCCAGACAATAGGATCATAGTAGGGAGAAGGTCAGCAGAAAGAAATATGGATAAAGATCTCTGTGACATGAATAAGTTTAAGGAAAAGTGCTGTGCCTTGATATGCATATGCAAACATCTCCATAAACCTTTTTAGTGCATAAAGAGCAGCATTGCCACTACCACATCCCACCTTCAGCCCTAAGGCATTTTCTCCTAGCTCAGTAAATAGAACCGGTTTTACAAGGAGAGGTTCCATGCCCAGGGACAGGCAGAAGATAGATGCCTTTCTCTATCTCAACTGCCCAGAGGCCTTCTTTCCTCTTATACTAATCCTCCTCAGCACAGACCCTTCACGAGTGTCAGGCTGGGGAACGATCAGGTCTTTCCCTTCCCACGAGGCCATATTTCAGACTATCACATGGGGAGAAACCTTGGACAATACCTAGCTTTCCTAGGCAGAAGTCCCTGTGACCTTACGCAGTGTATGTGTCCCTGGGTAATTGAGATTAAGAGAATGGTGATGACTTTTAACAAGCATGCTGCCTTCAGCCACTTGTTTAACAAAGCACATCCTGCAGAGCCCCAAATCCATTAAACTTGAGTCACCACAGCACATGTCTCTTGCAAGGACAGGGTTGGGGGTAGGGTCATAGATTAACAGTATCTCAAATACAGAACAAAATGGAGTCTCATATGTCTACTTCTTTCTATATAGACACAGTAACAGTCTGATCTCTCTTTCTTTTCCCCACAAATGACTTGAAAACTTATATTCACTAAAATCCTGCATGTGAATGTTTACAGCAGCTTGGTGTAAACATGGTGTGACCACAGGCATTGTGGCAGATGCCTGTAATCCCAGCTACTTGGGAGACTGAGGCAGGAGAATGGCTTGAAACCGGGAGGTGGAGGTTGCAATGAGCTGAGATCACACCATTGCACTCCAGCCTGGGCGACAGAGTGAGACTCCATCTCCAAAAAATAAATAATAAATAAATAATTGACTTAATTTTTAGAACAGTTGTGGGTGTACAGAAAAATAGAGCAGAAGGCATATTGAGCTCTAATATCCCCCTCACACCACAGTACACACACTTCCTGTATTATCATCTTGTTAGTGTGGTACATTTGTTAGGCTTGATGAGCCCATATTGATATCATTCAGTACATGGCTTATATTAAGATTCACTCTTTGTGTTCTACAATTTATGGGCTTTGACAAATGCTTAAGAACATATGTCCACCATTATAGGGTCACACAGAAAAGTTTCACTGCCCTAAAAATCTTTTGTGCTCCACCTATTCATCCTTCCCTCTGATCAAGCCTCTGGCAACCGCTGAACTTTTTATAATACCATCTGCCTAGTTTTGCCTTTTCTAATATTCCATATAATTGGAACTCTACACTATGTGGCCTTTTTGCATTGGCTTCTTTCACTTAGAAATATGTGTTTAAGATTCCTCCATGTCTTTTCATGCCTTGGTAGTTCATTTCTTTTTATTTCTGAAGAATATTCAATTGTATGAATGTTTCAGAGTTAGTTTATCCATTACCCTATTATAGGATATCTTGGTTACTTCCAATCTTTGTTGGTTATGTGTAAGCTGCTGTAAACATTCATGTGCAGGATTTGAGTGGATTTAAGTTTTCAGCTCATTTGGGTATATACCAAAGAATGCAATTGCCAGATTGTATGGTAAACCTATGTTTAGTTTTGCAGGAATTTGCAAAACTGCCTTCCAACGTGACTGTACCTTTTGCATTCCCAGCAGCGATCAATGAGAGTTCCTGATGCTCCATATCCTCACCAGCATTTGGTGGTGTCAGCATTTGAATTTGAGCCAGTCTAATAGATGTGTAGTGGTAACTCATTGTTGTTTTAATTTGAATTCCCTAGTGACATATGGTGTTGAGCATCTTTTCAGATGCTTATTGTGGCTACCATTATAGCAAAGGGCAGATACAGGAGATGGACTGCAGGGAAACAGCTTGCTATGATGATTGGAAGCCACAGGCAAAGATGATCTCAGGGTTAACTGGGCATCAACTATGCCTTCTCCTGTCAGATAAAATGTGGTCTACCTGAGTTTGACTGGAAACACAGAATATCTGGTTGTCCATAAATATTTCTTAGTGAGGCTTGAGGTTTATGTATGTTTTGAGCAAAAGGCAATATCACCCCAATATATAAGTAATTGGGATACAACAGGTAATGACTGTCAGAGATGTTGAGAGTCCACACTGAATGGATGGTGTCACTGGCTGCCCATGTCTTTCTCATTATGGACTTTCACTTTTCATTTGCCACATGAAAGGCCACTGAGATAGGCTACATCTCATTTTTCTCTTGACGATGTCTATTACTGAGAAATTTTTGTATTCTGGGCTATGTTGGGTTCATAATATGACTATACATATCATGTGTGTGCTTGTTCCTTCCCTAAAATGCTCAGTTCAGCTGCGGCTCTAGAGGTAGATACTACTAGGTTTCCATTTTAGAGAGTTGAAGATCTGAGGTCTGGAGAGGTTAGTTTGTAGAAAGTTATGTTTAATAAGTAGCAAGACCATGTGGCCAGGTCAGATAAGCTGCCTTCAGATTTTACTCTTGAACTTCTACTGGATAATATCTTTTCATTATAGAAAATAAAAGAGTGAACTTAGATTTTTTTTTCAAAATCATTGACTGTAGTTCTTTCAAGATATGACGAAAAGCAATAATTGTCTCATTTTACATTACCTTTAATTATTGCTCACCAGAAATTGATTATCCATTCAGCAACCTTTTATATTCCTCTCAGCTTTATTATACCTGGGCAGGCTTCACTGTGAATAAGAGGTCCAAGATTCAGAAATATCTTTAACTTGCAATGCTTGGTCACAGGTATCCAACTGAAAAATATTTTGCTCATTAGCCATATGGACTCATAAGGTAAACTACAGGCAGAGACACAAAATGTGGAAAAAAGAAAGGGCTATCAGAAGCCCTGTGTCTCCTTACATTTTCTATTCATTTGCATCTAGAATCATGAGGAATTTGAGCAAATGGGAAATGCAAAGTCCTAATCAAAGCATACCCACATTTCAGTTATCTGCATTATTGTACATTTAAATTTATAATACATACATAGGTTATACAATTCAATAGGTATAAAAATGTTAAGTAACCTTTTTTCTCATGCACCCCATTCAGTAGATCACTTTAAAGTCAACATTTAATGTTATTGTGCATACTTTCATCAATTATTTTCTTTATCTTTTTTTGGAGATGGAGTGTCTCGGCCTGTCACCCAGGGTGGAGTGCAATGGCGAGGTCTCAGCTCACTGCCACATCCGCCTTCTGGCCTTTTTTCTTTGTTTAATGGAGATAGGGGCTAACTATGTTGCCAAGACTGTAGGCTGTCCTTCAACTCCTGGGCTCAAGCAATCCTCCTGCCTCAGCCTCCCAAAGTGCTGGAAGTACAGGTGTGAGCCACCACTCCTGGCCCAAGTGTTTTCTTTTCATTTTTTGTTTGTTTGTTTGTTTTTTAGACTTGGGGTTTCACCATGCTAGCTAGGTTGCATTTGAACCTCTGACCTCATGATTCTCCCGTCTTGGCCTCCCAAAGTGCTGAAATTACAGGCGTGACCCACCACTTCCAGGGGTGGATATCTGCCATCTTCTCCTTGCTTCTCTTTGTAATTTTATTATGTATTTTCTTTCTTTTCTTTTTCTTTTTCTTTTTTTTTTTTTTGGAGATGGAACCTTGCTGTTTCACCCATGCTGGAATGCAGTGGCGTGATCTTGGCTCACTGCAGCCTCAGCCTCCTGTATAGCTGGGATTACAGCATGGGTTACATGCCACCATGACGGGATAATTGTTGTATTTTTAGTAGAGACGGGGTTTTGCATGTTGGCCAGGCTAGTGTTGAACTCCTGACCTCAGTGTCTGTTCTTATTATGTGTTTTTAATATGCCTAAAGTAAAGTCTGATTTTGCCTGGTTTTTCTTTTACATAATTGGAGCAATAGTCTGTATCCTGCTGCATCTGCCTTCTTTTATTCAATACTAAGTTTTTAAGATTCACACTTAGCATTGTGTCTGCATTCTATTAGAACAGTACACCGGCCAGGCACAGTGGCTCATGCCTATAATCCCAGCATTTTGGGAAGCTGAGGCAGGCAGATCACATGATGTCAGGAGTTCCTGACCAGCCTAGCCAACATGGAGAAACCCCACCTCTACTAAAAATACAAAAATTAGCCAGTCATGGTGGCACGCACCTGTAGTCCCGGTTACTCAGGAGGCTGAGGCAGGAGAATCGCTTGAACTCGTGAGGTGGAGGTTGCAGTGAGCCGAGATTAGGCCACTGCACTCCAGCCTGGGCAACAAAGCGAGAATCTGTCTTAAAAAAAAAAAAAATTAGGCAGGTGTGGTGGTGTGTGCCTGTAATCCCAGGTACTTGGGAGACTGAGGCAGGATCATCCCTTGAACCTTGGAGGTGGAGGTTGCAGTGAGCTGAGATCACGCCCTCTACTCCAGCCTGGGCAACAGAGTGAGACTCAGTCTCAAAAAAAAAAACATGCTGGGCACGGTGGCTCACACCTGTAATCCCAGTACTTTGGGAGGCCAAGGCAGGTGGATCACCTGAGGTCAAGAGTTTGAGACCAGCCTTACCAACATGGTGAAACCCGTCTCTACTAAAAATACAAAAATTTGCCAGGAGTGGCGGCATGTACCTGTAACCCCAGCTACTCAGGAAGCTAAGACAGGAGAAATGCTTGAACTCGGGAGGCATAGGTTGCAGTAAGCTGAGATCATGCCACTGCACTCCAATCTGAGCAACTAAGCAATATTATATATATTATATCTCGAAAAATATATATTAAAAAATACAGTACACTAGTGTGTATCTCTTCGTTATTGATGGACATGTGGGTTGTGTTCATTTTTGTCAGTTACAAATGATACTGTTGTGAATACTTTTGTTTTTCTATTTGGTTACCATTAGTGTGTAACATACCTTCCATTTTACTAGGTATTACTGCTTTCATCCCGGTGTTAACACACCAACCGACAGTCTTCCAAGGTCTGACAATTCCCAAATCTTCACATTCTTGTTGACACTTAATTTTGTCAAAATTTTAATTTGAGTCTTTTGGTGGGTATGTGCCAATGATTGTGATATGAATTTACTGGGCATTTTCTTCTCTGTAACAGGCGCTGTCAAGCTATATGTGTGGTGTGGCAGGGGTAGGAGCCCCTAGAGGTAGCATGGACTCTGAAATCCTTCATCATCCTATGTAAAAAAGTTTGTGGGGCAGTAACTTTTTTTTTTTTTTGAGACAGAGTTTTTCTCTTGTTGCCCAGACTGAAGTACAATGGCATGACCTCATCTCACTGCAACATTTGCCTCCCAGGTTCAAGTGATTCTCCTGTCTCAGCCTCCCAAGTAGCTGGCATTGCAGGCATGCACTACCACACCTGGCTAATTTTTTGTATTTAGTAAAGATGGGGTTTCACCATGTTCATCAGACTGTTCTTCAACTCCTGACCTCAGGTGATCCACCCACCTCAGCTTCCCAAAGTGCTGGGATTACAGGCATGCACTATTGCATCCTGACATTTCCTGTGTACAGTGGTGTAGCCAGGGTGCAAAACCACTCTTAATGATTATATCATCTAAATATTATATCTTCTTGCTTCCCTTTGAGATATGCTCATTCCTCCATACAACTAAATAATCTCAATTACTCTTGAGGGGGCATAAAATCCTCACTGTCTAATCATGGGTCCTTTCAAATTATTTGTTGGCTTGTGTTTAAAATATGAAAAAGAGAATGTAGATTTTGTTTTCTTCTTACTGCTTAACCTGAACAAAATGTCATATATACCTCCTGGCCTGTTGCCAAACCAAGAAGAGTCACTTAAATAATGAACAAGACAGGAGGGAAACCATATTGATAATTAGGGAAACCATATTGATAATTTATCATTACACTATCATCACACACATGGAACTCATCAATGATGCTTACGAAAAAATTGGATCATTTGTGGAAAAGTGTCAAGAGAATATTGGAGATGTCTCAACTGAAGAGAAAATGCTACAGAAAATAATTACAAAAAAAATAGTGTTAAGACATGAACACAAATTCAGAGATTCAGGACCCCAAAGGGCTAAGATAAGGGGAAAAGAGTTATCAATATTTTCTTATTCATTATGGAGAGCAGGATGAATTCTTAAAAGGTCAAGTAATTGTGAGTCTGATATATCTGTTGATAATTTGCATTTCTAATGTTGTAAATGATTGTGAATTTACAGTTGTTATTTCTATTTCCTTTAGACTTATGACCATAAGTTTGATCGACAAACTATGTGTGTTCATCATATTATGTGTTAAAATCTCACTCTGTCATCCAGGCTGGAAGTGCAGTAGCGTGATCACATGTCACTGCAGCCTCAAAATTTCCAGGCTCAGGTGATCCTCCTGCCTCAGCATCCCAAGTAGTGGGGACTATAGGCTCGAGCCACCATGCCTGGCTAATTTTTGTATTTTTTTTTTTTAGAGATGAGGTTTTGATATGTTGCTCAGGCTGGTCTCAAACTCCTGGACTCAAGCAATCTGCCCACCTTGGTCTCCCAAAGTGCTGAAATGACAGGCATTCACCACTGCCCCTGGTCTGTTTTCATTTTTTTAATTGACTGATTCATTCACACACATAATTATCAAGTCAAATCTCACTATTTCTTTAGCATTTCCCTTCAGTTTAGCTTAGAAAACCCATTCCTAAGTTAATATTTTAAAACATATACAATTAGTCAGTTGTGGTGGCACATGCCTGTAATCCCAGCTACTCGGGAGACTGAGGCAGGAGAATCACTTGAACCCGGGAGACAGAGGTTGCAGTGAGTTGAGATCCTGCCACTGCACTCCAGCCTGGGCGATAAGTGAGACTCCATCTCAATAAACAAAAGCAAAAACAAAAACCAAGGTTTTCTCCAGATCATTTTTACATTTAATTATTCAGTCTGTTTTGACTATATGTCAAAACAGAATTCAGTAAATATAACTTCACTCCTACACACTATTAGTCAATGTACCTAACACAATTTATTAAATAAACCAGTTCTTTCCCAACAGCATCAAAAGTAGCTACATTTCCTAATGTAAATTAATATAGGCATTATGGAAAATAATATGAAGATCCATCAGAGAAACTAAAAATAGAATTACTGTATATTCCAGCAATCCCACCTGTGAGTGTATAGCTAAAGGGATTGAAATCAGTGTACAACATAACTGCACTCCCATATTCACTGCAGCATTCTTCATAACAGCTAAGATATGGGAGTAACCTAGGAAGCCAGCATTGGATGAATGGATAAAGAAAATGTGATACACACACACACACACACACACACACACGTAGATATATGAATACTAGTCAGTCTTTATTTTATTTATTTATTTTTTAATTTTATTTTGATACATAGTTTTGCTCTTGTTGCCTAGACTGGAGTGCAATGGCACAATCTCAGCTCACCACAACCTCCATCTCCCTGGTTCAAGTGATTCTCTTTCCTCAGTCTCCTGAGTAGCTGGGATTACAGAAATGCACCACCAAACCTGGCTAATTTTGTATTTTTAGTAGAGACGGGGTTTCTCCATGTTGGTCAGGCTGGTCTTGAACTCCCAACCTCAGGTGATCCGCCTGCCTCAGCCTCCCTAAGTGCTAGGATTACAGGCATGAGCCACTGTGCCCAACCTTACTATTTACCCTGTCTTTTTTTTTCTTCTTCCTTTGAGGTGGAGTTTCCCTCTTGTTGCCCAGGTTGCAGTGTAATGGTGCCATCTCCATCACTGCAACCTCTGCCTTCCAGGTTCAAATGACTTTCCTGCCTCAGCCTCCCAAGTAGCTGGAATTACAGGTGCCCGCCGTCACACCCAGCTAATTTTTGTATTTTTAGTAGAGAGGGGCTTTCACAATATTGCCCGTGCTGGTCTTGAACTCCTGAGCTTGAGTGATCCCCTTGTTTCAGCCTCTGAAAGTGCTGGGATTATAGGCATGAGCGCAGCACCCAGCCAAAAACACAGGGAGGTGTATTAATAGTCTGAAACATTGCAAAATACTGCTGAGAATACAGTTCACTAATATCATCATCATAGAGCACAAAATATATTCTGATATTATTAAGAATATCATAGCTCTGAGTAACACATACATAGAGCACTCATTCTATTAGAAATTAAATTATACTAATATTATTGACAATTACTTTTATAGCTGTCACTGTAAACTCAAAGACAAGAAATAAATTCATCATCAGAAAACATAAAACAAGTACTTAGCCTTATTGCTGAGAAGTCTATAGTTGTCTTTTACTGAATGGCACCTCAGTTCTTGGGATAAAGTTTGAAACAGCAACTAGAAGGATTGCTTTAACTTGAAAATGTTTTTATTTTTACAGTTGTCATGTGATAAAAGCTATTCTCACATAGCCAAGCTGTTGGACAGAGGCCAGGTTTTGTGAAAGTTTTTCATCAAGTGTTTCATGGTGACCTCACTGCAACCCCAAACAACGGCAAATACTTCATAAGCCCCTGTAAATGGTGATTCAGCTGATAAATTAATAAAATTCTCTTTCTTTAAGCCAGGTGTGGTGGCTCACACCTGTAATCCCAGCACTTTGGGAGGCCGAGGCAAGCGGATCACGAGGTCAGGAGGTTGAGACCATCCTGGCTAACACGGTGAAATCCTGTCTCTACTAAAAATACAAAAAATTAGCCAGGCATGGTGGCACGCGTCTGTAATCCCAGATGCTTTGGCGGCTGAGGCAGGAGAATTGCTTGAACCCGGGAGGCAGAGGTTGCAGGGAGCCAAGATTGCACAACTGCACTCCAGCCTGGGTGACACAGCCAGACTCCGTCTCAAAAAAATAAATAAAATAACAATAAAAAATAAAATAAAATTCTCCTTTTTTAAAGTCCTAAGCCAGAAAATATATAACATTGTTAATAGGAATGAATGGACATGGATGGATCACCCAAAGATTCTACTATTCCAGGGTCATCTTCAAAGAGAAAATATCAATTTCTTTGTGTTTCTTCCTTACCTAGGTCAAGAGTTACCAATACCAAGACACCCAACTCCACAGAGGTTGGACCTAGAGCAGCAGGAGGTGGTATATAAGTCACAGATACTAGAGGAAATTGAGAGAAGGAGCAGAAAAGTGATTCATCTGTATCAGGTGTGGTCTGCAAGTTGTAAGATGTAGAATGTAGCTGTTGGATAGAGTAACAGAATTAGAAAAATCTAATATTCATTCAAGTTTATTTTATGAACTAACCAAAAAGTCATACATGGATATTGACAGTAGGTGGAAAGATCAGAGGAGAAATAGCACTTTTGGCACATAGTTATTGGGATTGAGGCAGAATTCATTTTAGCTTTAATTTTAAAATAGATTTAATTAATTTTATTTTAATTAATTATTGTAAAGCTTTTAATTTAAAGAAGGCTTTAATTTTTATTGTGGCAAAATATAAGCAACATAAAATTTGCCATTTTAACCATTTTTAAGTGCATAGTTCAATGTCACTAAATACAGTCACCTGATTGTACAACCATGCATCATCTCTAGAGCTTTTTCCTTTTTAATTTCTGAAACTGAAACTCTGTACCCATTAAACAATATCCCATCATTACTCTCTCCTCCAAGTACCTGGGAACCATCATTCTACTTTTGGTTTCTATGAATATGACACTCTAGATGCCTCATATAAGTGGAGTCATGCAGTATTAGTTTTTCGTATCCAGTTTCTTTGACTTAGCATTATGTCAAGGTTCATCCATGTTGTAGCATGTGTCAGAATGTCCCTTCTTAAGGCTAAGTAATATCCCACTGTATGTCTGTACCACATTTTGTTTATCTATTTCTCTGTCAATGACTGCTTCCACCTTTTGGCTATCATGAATAATGTTGCTATGCACATAACTTTGCAAATATTTGTTGAAGTCCCTGCTTTCAAGTCTTGTGGGTTTAAACCCAGAAGTTGGCTTGCTGACTCATACGGTAATTCTAGGTTCCATTTTTATTTATTTATTTATTTTTGAGATGGAGTCTCTCTCTGTTGCCCGGGCTAGAGTGAAGTGGCATGATCTCGGCTCACTGTGACCTCCGCCTCTCAGGTTCAGGCGATTCTGCTACCTCAGCCTCCTGAGTAGCTAGGATTACAGGCACACACCTCAACGCCTGGCTAATTTTTGTATTTTGAGTAAAGACAGGATTTCACTTTGTTGAAAAGGCTGTTCTCAAAATCCTGACCTTGTGATCTGCCCGCCTCAGCCTCCCAAAGTGCTGGGATTACAGGCATGAGCCTCCGCACCCAGCCTAGGTTCCTTATTTTTTAAAAAAATTTAGGAACCACTGTACTCTTTTCCACCATGACTATAGCAATGTAGAGTCCGCTAGCAATGCACAAGAGTTCCGATTGGCTACATCCTCATCAACACTTACTATTTCCTGGATTTTTGATGATTGCCATCTGAATGGGTATGAAGTGGTATCTTATTGTGGTGTTGATTTGCATTTCCTTAGTAATCAGTGATGTTGAGCATCTTTCATGTGTTTCATGGCCATTTGTATATCTTCTTTGGGAAAATGTCTATATAAGTCTTTGCCTATTTTTTTAGTTGGGTTGTTTATTTATTGCTGAGCTATAGGAATGTTTTATATATTCTGGATATTGATCCATTATCAAAGATATCATTTGAAATATTTTTTTCCATTCTGCAGGTTGCCTTTGATTACACAAAAATTTTAAATTTTGATGAAGTCCAATTTACTTTCAAGTAAATTGGTGTTTGTTTGCTTTTTGTTGTAATCATACAGCCAACCTTCATGCTCTTCTCCCTTCCCATGCTTTATTATTGCCCTCTCCAGAGGGTTTGACTCTGATTAAAGAAAAACAGACACCAGTTGAATTTTTATGGAATAGAGGAACTGTGGGAAAGAAACAGGTGGAAGAGTCCTGGGATTAAAAGCCAGGGTCAGGAGAAGACAGGTCAGAGGATGGGCTTTACTTTCAAGTCTCCTGAGTAGCTGGGACTGCACACATGTGCCTCCACACCAGCTTCCATTTATCTTTAAACAAGGATTTGGCCCCTTTTTGAAATTTATTTGTGTTAAGGTATGTACCCTAAGTTATATGGCAGGCTCATTTTAGACGGTTGGACAATTTGATTTCTGGACCACCATTTGCCATTTGTGATCTGCTCTCCTACGAAATCAAGTGTTGCCCATGCTTTTGGTGTCAGAAAACTTTTAGTTTATAATTTTAAGTATATCATGTCTCCTGCCTCATATGTACCACTCTACAATGTCCCTTTTATGTACTCAACTTCTTTCAGAGGTAAATGTATTTTGAAGCGGAGAACAAAGATAATTGCAAAATTGGCCTGGAGAACTAAGGTAATTATGAAAGTTCCAGGTACAAAGAGAGAGGGTTCAATATGTCAGCAGTTCTTTACCAATCCATCCTAGAAGTCTTCTTTTAGGATTGCCTAAATAATGCATGGAATGCGTGCAAGACACACAAGTGTTCCAGAAGCGTATAAACAAAGTACAGAGAAGAGGATAAGATAAAATAAGATGAACTAAGATTATTAGGAAAACCTTGTTCCGAAGATTCCCTACAGAGGCAAAAGGGACAGTTTCACTTTGCTGAGGGAAATAGGGCTGTAAGAACCCTCGTGGGGAAGACGCCCACTTACCCTGACACAGAGAGAAGGTGTAAAATAACTTAATGGGAGAGCATTAGGCTGAGATAGCTCCTATGGCCTGGGTTCCTACATAGAGAAAATGAACCAAGCTTAACCTGTCACAAGTGGCCAGCTGAGTATTAGCTTTGTGATGAGAGACCTTCCACCGGGATAGTTCAAATAATGCAATAGCCCAAATTTTTGCCAATCAAATAGTTTCTCTAGTCTGCTTCTACATTCACCCTATAAAACCTTCCCTACAAACGCCTCTAGTGGATCCTCCAATCACTTCCAGTTTGGAGCTGCCTGATCCATGAAACTCTGTTTGCTCAAATGCCCTCTTTAAAATTCTAATATGCTAAGTTGATCTATTTTTTCTTTTTAAAAATTGAGATGGGATCTTCCTATGTTGCCCAGGCTAGTCTTGAACTCCTGAGCTCAAGGAATCCTGCCACTTCCGCCTCCCGAGTAGCTGAGACTATAGACATGTGCCTCCACACCACGCTTACATTTATCTTTAAACAAGGGTTTGACCCTTTTTGAAATTTATTTGTGTTAAGGCATGTACCCTAAGTGATATGGCAGGCTCATCAGTCTCTGGATCACTATTTGCCATTTGTGACCTGTTGTCCTAAGAAATTCAAGTGTAATTCAAGTTAGATCACCCTCTGCTGATCAGGGGAGATTGCTCTGGGTACAAGTTCAAGACAGGCATTCACACTTTTCTACCAACTCCTCTGGAGACTCAACAGGACAAATCTTGCCTTCTGGAGGCTTAGGACAGAAAAAGGCCTCCACCTGGGGCTGCATCACTGAATTTCTTCCCAGGCCTATGCCCTCCCTATATGAAGACACTGATGCTGGGTAGACACTCATCAAAGACATGTGTCCCCTAGCATCTGGTCCCTTCACTGCATATCTCCTGGTCATTTCTGCTGACCCTGTGCTGACCTTGGAGAAGCGAAACCTGCTCCCAAGGCGCCTAGACTTTGTGCTGTTTCACAATCACACAGTTTCATCTGGGATAGGAGATGGTAGGAAAATCAGCAGTGATTACTGTTCCACTCTCAGGGTCTCTAGATAATCTGATCATTGCCTCCCAGGGCTTTATTACCTGGCCAGTCTCCTGGAGAGATGAGAAATATTTCCACTGAGGATAGGATGCACGGTCTGACATGAAATTATTGCAAGTTAAATCTCCAACCTGGTTGAGAAGGGTCATCTGCCTTCTGCTCAGACCTGCTGCTCATAGTTTGAGTGCTCATGACAGGTGCACAAGTCTTCCACTCCAAAGCCCAGACCAGGAAAGAGGCAGCTTCACCAGTGGAGGGCACCAGACTCTGTGATGGGCCAGGAAGTGGAATGCGGCCTCCTGAGCAGATGTGGTGGTGACAGGGATACTGAGTGGCAGGGAGAGTGAGATCCTTGTTATATAAAGCATTCATCATGGTATTTAAGTGATGACACCTTGAAGTCATGAAATTCACTAAAATCAATCCGTTGTAGATCATCTGTGATTTGTAATTTTGTAATTTGCTTTTTGCTTTTTCTTTCTAGCAAAAATTCCTTGTAGCAAGCATGATGAGAACTGAGGGAGATGGTGCCAGCCTAGTAAATGATACAAGTTTCTAGTTGAGTGTTTCCATAAATTTCCATAAATTAGCCACACAAGCCTTTATAAAGGGTCAAAATCCCATCCTCTGACCTGTCTTCTCCTGGCCCTGACTTTTAACCCCATGACTCTTCCACCCGTTTCTTTCCCACAGCTCCTCTATTCCATAAAAATTCAACCGGTGTCTGTTTTTCTTTAATCAGAGTCAAGCCCTGTGGAGAGGGCAATAGTAAAGCATGAGAAGGGAGAAGAGCATGAAGGTTGGCTGTATGATTACAACAACACGCAAACAAAACAACAAAAATGAATAAATCACATTGCATGCAAGTGAGTCTACTAGGAATTTTTGTTGAATTTACAATATTTTTAGGAAGAAAACACATAACTATGATTTTTATTTTACAGATAGAAAACCTAAGATGTATAAATTTTTTCCCAAAGTCACACTGTTAAAAACAAATGGAGCAGCATAATATTAGATATCTTTGGAAAGAATGGGGAGAATAAACAAACTGTTCGTGGAACTTGAGTCTTCTGACTTCCAGATCAGATTCCCTTAAAAATGCTATTCCTTTTATAAAGTCCTCAGTCTTTATGTCAAAATGGAAGTGCACCAGCCTGGGCAACTTACGATTCCATCTCTACAAATATATATTTTTTTAATTAGCCAGGCCTGTCGGTGGCCATGCTGGTCTTAAACTCCTGAGCTCAAGGGATCCTCCTGCCTCAGCCTCCTAAGTAGCTGGGACTACAGACTTGTGCCTCCACCCTCAGCTTACATTTATCTTTAAGGTTTGACCCCTTTCTGAAATTTACTTGGGTTAAGACATGAACCGTGAAATTGCAGCCTCATTTTAGGCCGTCAGACATTTTGGTCTCTGGACCTGTAGTCCCAGCTACTTAGGAGGCTGAGGCGGGATGATCACTAGAGCCTGGGAGGTTGAGGTTTTGTGAGCCATGATTATGCCACTACACTCCTGCCTGGGCAACAGAGTGAGACCCTGTCTCAAAAGAGAAGTAGATGCAGCTGGAGTCTGAATACACTAATTGCTAATCTGTGCTATAGGCACGTTAATGATTCATTCATCTTTGAAAATGTCATCTACTTCTTTAAATCAGTTGGTGTCCCGGAAACATGATACTGGTTGCCTAATACCTACAGTTGCCATTCAATATCTTTCTTTCTTTTTTTTTTCAAAGAAGTAGCAGAGATAATGACTTTATCATTTCAGTGAGGGTTTTGTTTGCCCATCTGTAAACATTTATATCATACATCATTTGATCGTTTGATCTAAAAAAGGTTTGCTAAATGAAAAAACATGCCACGCTCATGGAATGGAAGGATCAATATCGTTAAAATGCCCATACTGCCCAAAGCAATCTACGATTCATTGCTATTCCTATCAAATTACTACCATCATTTTTCACAGCAGAAACTATTCTAAAATTTACATGGAATCAAAAAAGAGCCCAAATAGCCAAAGCAATCCTAAGTAAAAAGAACAAAGCTGGAAGCATTATATTACTTGACTTCAAACCATACTGTAAGCCTACAGTACCCAAAACAGCATGACACTGGTGCTAACAGAGACCAATGGAACAGAATAAAGGGCCCAGAAATAAATCCACGCACCTACAGCCATCTGATCTTTGACAAAGTCAACAAAATAAGCATTGAGGAAAGGACTGCCTATTCAATAAATGGTTCTGTGACAACTGGCCAGCCATAGGCAGAATGAAACAGGAACCTTACCTTTCACTATATTAGAAAATTAAAACAGATTAAAGATTTAAATGTCAACCTCAAACTATAAGAATTCAAGAAAGCCTGGGAAATACCATTCTGGACATCCACTTTGTGAAAGAATTTATGACTAAGTCCTCAAAAGCAATTGCAACAAAAACAAAAATTGATAATGGGGACCTAACCAAAACTTTCCGTGGCAGAGTAGGGTGTCATGCTGTCTCCCAGGCTGAAGTGCAGTGGCACAATCTCAGCTCACTGCAACCTCCTCCTTCCGGGCTCAAGTGATACGTCCCCCAGAGGTGCACACCATCATACCTGGCTTATTGTTTTTCCTTTCTTTTTTCTTTTCTCCTTTATTCTCAGCTTAGTGGCTGAAGATCAATGCTGCCCCATCTCCTCAGAAGCCTCCTGGACCATCACAGATGCTTTGGGTAACTCTTAAAGTGGAGGGTAAGTCCGTCCCCTTCTTAATCAATATGGAGGCTACACCCTCCACATTACCTTCTTTTCAAGGGCCTGTTTCCCTTGTGGGTATTGACGGCCAGGCTTCTAAACCTCTTAAAACTCCCCAACTCTAGTGCCAACTTGGACAACATTCTTTTATGCACTCCTTTTCAGTTATCCCCACCTGCCCAGTTCCCTATTAGGCCGAGACATTTTAACTAAATTATCTGCTTCCCTGACTATTCCTAGGCTACACCCACACCTCATTGCTGCCTTTTCCCCCAGTTCAAAGCCTCCTTCACATCCTCCCCTCGTATCCCCCCACCTTAACCCACAAGTATAGGACACCTCTACTCCGTCCTTGGCAACTGATCATGCACCCCTTACCATCTCATTAAAACCTAATCACCCTTACCCCACTCAACGCCAATATCCCATCCCGCAACACGCTTTAAAAGGATTAAAGCCAGTTATCACTTGCCTGCTACAGCATGGGCTTTTAAAACCTATAAACTCTCTCACAATTTCCCCATTTTACCTGTCCAAAAACCGGACAAGCCTTACAGATTAGTTCAAGATCTGCACCTTATCAACCAAATTGTCTTGCCTATCCACCCTGTGGTGCCAAACCCATATACTCTCCTATCCTCAATACCTTTCTCCACAACCCATTATTCTGTTCTGGATCTCAGACATACTTTCTTTACTCTTCCTTTACACCCTTCATCCCAGCTTCTCTTCACTTTCACTTGGACTGACCCTGACACTCATCAGGCTCAGCAAATTATCTAGTCTGTACTGCTGCAAGGCCTCACGGACAGCCCCCATTACTTCAGTCAAGCCCAAATTTCTGCCTCATCTGTTACCTATCTCGATATAATTATCATAAATACACAGTTACTCTCCCTGCTGATTGTGTCCGGCTAATCTCCCAAACCCCCCTCCTACAAAACAACAACTCCTTTCCTTCCTAGGCATGATTAGTGCAGACAGAATTCTTACCCAAGAGCCGGGACCACATCCTGTAGCCTTTCTGTCCAAATGACCTTACAGTTTTAGCCTAGCCTTCATGTCTGCGCGCAGCGGCTGCCACAGCTTTAATACTGTTAGAGGCCCTAAAAATCACAAACTATGCTCAACTCTCCACAGTTCTCATAACTTCCAAAATCGATTTTCTTCCCCCAAAACCTTTGCTCAAGACAATGCTTATGCTGATAAGGTAGCTAAAAAAGCAGCCATCAAAAGGCATCAGATCCCATCCCTCAGGACAATGCTTAGGCTGATAAGTGAGCTAAAAAAGGAGCTTCCAACTTCTCATAGCAGTTTTCCTCCTTCACATCGGCCACTCCCACCTACTCCTCCTCTGAAACTTCCACCTATCAATCTCTTCACACACAAGGCAAATGGTTCTTTCTTTCAAGGAAAATTATCTCCTTCCAACCTCACAGGCCCATTCTATTCTGTCGTCATTTCATAACCTCTTCCATGTAGGTTACAAGCCATTAGCCTGTCTCTTAGAACCTCTCATTTCCTTTCCATCATGGAAATCTATTCTCAAGGAGATCACTTCTCAGTGTTTCATCTGCTATTCTACTACCCCTTAGGGATTGTTCAGGCCCCCTCCCTTTCCTACACATCAAGCTCAGGGATTTCCCCTGCCCAGGACTGGCAAATTGACTTTACTCACTTGCCCTGAGTCAGAAAACTAAAATATCTCTTAGTCTGGGTAGACACTTTCACTGGGTGGGTAAAGGCCTTTCCCACAGTGTCTGAGAAGGTCACCACGGACATTTCCTCCCTTCTGTCAGACATAATTCCTCAGTTTGGCCTTCCTACCTCTATACAGTCTGATAATGGACCAGCTTTTAATAGTCAAATCACCCAGGCAGTTTCTCAGGCTCTTAGTATTCAGTGAAACCTTTATATCCTTTACAATCCTCAATCTTCAGGAAAGGTAGAACAGACTAATAGTCTTTTAAAAACACACCTCACCAAGCTCAGTCACCACCTTAAAAAGGACTAGACAATACTTTTACCACTTTCCTTTCTCAGAATTCAGGCCTGTCCTCGGAATGCTACAGGTTACAGCCCATTTGAGCTCCTGTGTGGACACTCCTTTATTAGGTCCCAGTCTCGTTCCAGACACCAGACCAACTTGGACTGCACCCCAAAAAACTTTCATCCCTTCTGTCTTCTGTCTAGCCATACTCCTATTCACCGTTCTCAACTACTCATAAATGCCCTGCTTTACACTACCGGTTTACACCTTTTCTCCAAGCCATCACAGCTGATATCTCCTAGTGCTATCCCAAACCACCACTCTAAATTCTCTCTTAAAGTAAATAAATAATCTTTGCTGGCAAGGCTATGCTGAGCCTCCTTAAGCACTCTCTAATTAGATGTGCTAGGTCCTCCCAATTCTTAGTCCTTCAGCACCTGTTTTTTCTCCTTCTCTAACCTTTTGTCCTCTGTTTAGCTTTTTAATTCATGCAAAACCGCATCCAGGCCACACCAATCATTCAATACGACAAATGTTTCTTCTAACGACCCCACAATATCACCCCTTACCACAAAATCTTCCTTCAGCTTAATCTCTCCCATTCTAGGTTCCCACGCCGCCCCTAATCCCGCTTGAAGGAGCCCTGAGGAACATCGCCCATTCTCTCTCCATACCACCCCTCAAAAATTTTTGCAGCCCCAACACTTCACACTATTTTATTTTATTTTTCTTATTAATATAAGAAGGCAGGAATGTCAGGCCTCTGAGCCCAAGCCAAGCCATCACATCCCCTGTGACTTCAGATGGCCTGAAGTAACTGAAGAATCACAAAAGAAGTGCAAATGCCCTGCCTCTCTTTAACCGATGACATTCCAACACAAAAGAAGTGAAAATGGCCGGTCATTGCCTTAAGCGATGATATTATCTTGTGAAATTCCTTTTCCTGGCTCATCCTGGATCAAAAAGCTCCCCCACTGAGCACCTCGTAACCCCCACTCCTGCCCGCCAGAGAACAACCCCCTTTGACTGTAATTTTCCTTTACCTACCCAAATCTTATAAAAGAAGCAAAAGACGAACCCTTGAAAACCCATCAGACCTTGTGAGACTTATTCACTATCACAAGAATAGCATGGGAATCTCTGGCCCCAGGGATTCAACTACCTTCCCCTGGGTCCCTCCTCAAACATGTGGGAATTCTGAGTGATACAACTCAAGTTGAGATGTGGGTAGGGACATAGCCAAACCATATTATTCTGCTCCTGGCCCCTCCAAATCTCATGTCCCCACATTTCCAAACCTACCATGCCTTCCCAACAGTCCCCCAAAGTCTTAACTCATGTCAGCATTAACCCAAATGTCTGCTGTCCAAAGTCTCATCTGAGACAAGGCAAGTCTCTTCTGTCTATGAGCCTGTAAAATCCAAAGCAAGCTAGTTACTTCCTGGATACAATGAGGGTACAGATAATTGAGTAAATGCAGCTGTTCCAAATGGGAGTAATTGACCAAAACAAAGGGGTTACAGGCCCCATGCAAGTCAGAAATCCAGCAAGGTAGTCAAATTTTAAAGATCCAAAATGATCTCCTTTGACTCCATGTTTCACATCAAGGTCATGCTGATGCAAGAGGTGGGCTCCCACGGTCTTGGGTTGTTCTGCCCCTGTGGCTTTGCAGGGTATAGCCCACCTCCTGGCTGTTTTTATGGGCTGATGGTGAGTGTCTGCAGCTTCTCCAGTCTCACGGTGCAAGCTGTCAGTGAATCTACCATTCTGGGGTCTAGAGGACAGTGGCCCTCTTCTGAGAGCTCCACTAGGAAGTGCCCCAGTAGGGACTCTGTGTAGGGGCTCCGACCCCACATTTCCCTTCTGTACAGCCCTAGCAGAAGTTCTCCATCAGAGCCACACCCCTGCAGCAAACTTCAGCTTGGACATCCAGGAGTTTTCATACATCCTCTGAAATCTAGGTGGCAGTTTCCAAACCTCAATTCTTGACTTCTGTGCACATGCAGGCTCAACACCATGTGGAAGCTGCCAAGAACTCTCAAAGCCATGACCTGAGTTCTATGTTGGCCCTTTTCAGCCATGGCTGGAGGGGCTGAAATGCACCGCACTAAGGCCCTAGGCTACATACAGCAGAGTCAACCTGGGCCTGGCCCAGATAACAATTTTTTCCTCCTAGGCCTCCAGGCTCATGATGGGCGGGGCTGCTATGACAACCTGTGAAATGTCCTGTAGACATTTTCCCCATTGTCTTGAGGATTAATATTCAGCTTCTGGTTACTCATGCAAATTTCTGCAGACAGCTTGAATCTATCCTCAGAAAATGGGAATTTCTTCTCTATCACATTGTCAGGCTGCAAATTTTCCAAACCTGTATGCTCCGCTTCCTTTATAAAACTGAAGGCCTTTAACATCACCCTAGTCACCACTTGAATGCTATACTGCTTAGAAATTTCTTCCAGCAGATACCATAAACCATCTCTCTCAAGTTCAAAGTTTCACAAATCTCTAGGGCAGGGGCAAAGTGTTGCCACTCTCTTTGCTAAAACATAACGAGAGTCACTTTTGCTCCAGTTCCCAAAAATTCCTCATCTCCATCTGAGACCACCTTAGCCTGGACCTTATTGTTCATAACACCATCAGTATTTTTGTCAAAGCCATTCAACAAGTCTAGGAGGTTCCAAATTTTCCCACATTTTCCAGTCTTCTTCTGAGCCCTCCAAACTGTTCCAACCTCTGCCTGTTACCAAGTTTCAAAGTCGCTTCCACATTTTGGGGTAACTTTTCAGCAGCACTCCACTCCACTGGTACCAATTTACTGTATTAGTCTGCTTTCACATTGCTGATAAAGACATACCTCAGTCTGAGAACAAAAAGAGGTGTTAAGAAAAATAACTATAATTGGATTTACAGTCCTATATGGTGGGGGAGGCCTTGGTCATGGCAGGATGTGAAAGGCACTTCTTACATGGCAGCAGCAAGAGAAAACGAGGAGGAAGCCAAAGCAGAACCCCTTGATAAATCCATCAGACCTCATAAGACTTACTCACTATCACAAGAATACCACAGGAAAGACCGGCGTCTGTGATTCAATTACCTCACCCTGGGTCCCTCCCACAACATGTGGGAATTCTGGGAGATAGAATTCAAGCTGAGATTTTGGTGGGGACACAGCCAAACCATATCACCAAATATGGAGAAACTGTGGATCAACAAGATCATCTCGAACTTACACAGAAGGTGAGAGTTTAAATTAGAACAACCACTTCGGAAAACAGTTTGGATTATCTTATAAAGATGAGCACACTCTTATGTTATGGCAAAGCAATTCCTCTACCATAGGCCCTGGAGAAACCCTCATGCATATGTAACAGAAGTAGTAAAAAAAAGAAAAGAAAAGAAATGCTCATGTAATACCATTCACAATAGCAACAATCTGGAAATAAGCTAAATGTTCATTAATAAGAAAATGGGTAAATTAATGGGAGAATGGGTAAATAAATTATTCTCTTAAAAAACTAAATAAGGAGTGGCTCAAGCCTGTAATCCAGCATTGGGAGGCCGGACGGGAGGATACAAGGTCAGGAGATCGAGAATCCTGGCTAAACGGTGAAACCCGTCTCTACTAAAAATACAAAAACTAACGCCTGTAGTCCCATACTTAATGAGGCAGGAGAATGGCGTAAACCGGGAGGTGGAGCTTGCAGTGAGCTGAGATCACTGCACTCCAGCTGGGAGACAGAGCCAGAACGTCTGAAAAAAAAAAAAAAAAAAAAAAAAAAAAAAATAATAAATGTCAATTAGGCAATATACATGCAGTAAAACAATGGGTACACGGGGACATAAGAGTGTGGAATGATAGACAGTAGACATTCAGAAGGGTGGGGAGATGGCAGAGAGTAAGGAATGAGAATTACTTAAGAAACACAAAGTTTGTTAGTCCAGTGATGTGCCCACTAAAATCTCTGGCTTTGTCACTGCACAGTATATCCATGTACAAAATTGCATTTTGACTCCCTACATTTATACAAGTAAAAAATTTTTCAAAAGAAAATGCCATCATTTAGAATAAACAAATGTAAGGCATACACTTATTAAAGCATTTTTTCTCTGAATCAGCCTGCAAGGACTTGGAGGAAAAGCAAGGCTCATAGAATGGCAAAGTCTGAGCTCTTTCAATGCTCCCAGCAAATGCTTCTCTATTCCACTGCCTTCTACTCAAGTGTGGTTCAGATTTAAAATCATCCCTTAGAGTTTTTCTTGCTTAACCCCTGGGAAAAGTTTCCTCCCCGACAACGTGCCTTACGTATTAAAATATATTTTGTCACTATGTCACCTATTGTATTTCCAGTCTGATGTATCTGGTAGGATGTCTGAAGATGGTAATTACAGTGATAATAGACATGGAAAATATATGATTTGTGAATTTTGATTTTAGACATAATAGAGAAATAAAGTCAGATATTCCAATAAACCATCAAGGTAGTCTTTGTTTATCCTAAACCCAAACTGAAGAGGGGATTGCTGGTGAGACTTTGAGTAGCCCATGGTTGCCAACTCATTCACTGTCATAATTGGTGGAAATGTAAGCTGTTTGAGACTTACGATAAGCTCTCATGTTTATTTGGCCCTTTAAAGACCATACTATAAGGCTTCACATTTCTTTCATTTGCCAGAGGAGTTCACACACATTTTATGAATGAAAAGTAAGTGGAGGAAGGAAAGATTAATTGATTGGCCTACATTCGCTCATTAAGTTTGTTAATGGTACTCAGGATGAAAATTGTAAATCACCTGAAAGTAGGATTTTATCGTGCTTATCTCTACACCAGTGTTTTCCTCAATAATCTGGCTAGGGCCTATAATAAGAACATTTTACAAGTGACCTAATAAAGATTCACACTCACAGAACTCAAAAAAGAATTTCATGGAACAAATTTTAGTCTTTTTTCTTTTTTTTTTTCTTCTTCTCCTGCTTCTCCTTCTCCTCCTCCTCCTCTTCTTACTCCTCCTTCTTCCTCCTTCTTCTTCCTCCTCCTTCTTTCTTTTGTTGTTTTTTCTCTCACTCTCTTTTTCCTTTTTAGTGTGATTTCAGTTACTTTTTATTTAAAACCATAATATTTATTTGGACTCAATTGATTTCCCAACCCTCTAAGATGTCAGGTACTCAGATGGAAAAATACCCCTTTAAATTGTAGGCCCTCACAGGCCTTTTTGGCAGCAGTCTTGTTCTACTATGAAGTTTTAGAAAAATAAAGCAATAAGAATGATGTTGTCAATATAAGTTTGGCAGCAGAACTTTCTAAGGAAAAACTCTCTTTTCTCTGACAACAAATTCCTACTACTATTTTGGATGGGAGTCCCACTGCTTCTTCACCCCAGCCACCTTTCTTTTTTGAAACAATGATGATACTATCTCAACAATAATTTTTGTTTTTTAACACTTCTATTTAGACATAATTAAACAGTTGCCAATTTTGTGTAAGGTCTCTACATTTTATTTGTTATTGTTAAAAGTTTTGGTTAGTATTGAAATGGTGTTGTCTGTGGATATTTTTAGGTACTTGAAGTCTTGCTGCCTGAGAGCAACTAAACACAACCGTAGTATCTCCCTGTTGCTGCTAGCATGGGACCCTCACACACCTCTAGTTCATAAACATGTCTTGAAAAGCCTGAATTTGCCAAAAGAATATACTGTTCTTTTTTTTTCTTCAATTTTATTTTAAGTTCAGTGGTACATGTGCAGGATATGTAGGTTTGTTACACGGGCAAACACGTGCCATGGTGGTTGGCTGCACAGATCATCCCATCACCGAGGTATTAAACCCAGCATCCATTAGCTAGTCTTCCTGAGGCTCTCCCTCCTCCCACCCCCACCCTCTGACAGGACCCAGTGTGTGTTGTTCCGCATGTGTGCACATGTGTTCTCATCAAGAATGTACTGTTCTTTCAATCAATTAGAAATTATTATTTTTTAATTCAGAAAAATGAATTTTCCTGAGAAATATTCAATATGGTGAGGCTTACACAGTGTTGTTACTGTTGTTACAGACCCCTGTTTAAATCTGTTGAAAGTTCTAAATCAGGGCTATCCAAAAGATTAGACACTAGTCACATGTGGCTCATGAGCATTTGAGATGTGGTTAGTGTGATGCCGGGAGTGAATTTTTCAATTTGATTTTATTACGGTTTATTTATATTTAAATTTGAAAACTGATACTCGACGAGTTGCTGGAAAATCTTTAAGTATATTATATTTGGAACAATGTGAGTATGTGACTGTACTTTTTATAAAACAAAAATACAGATCAAGTATTTACAATGAAAATGTGGCATTTGAATTGAGATGCACTGTAAGTATAGAATTCACTCTGATTTCAAAGACTTAGAAAAACAACGCAAAATCAGTGACTAATAATTACGTGTTGATTTCACAATGAAATGATATTTTGAATATGTTAAGTTACATAAGGCAGTGGTCCACAACTTTTTTGGCACCAGGGACCGGCTCCAGGGAAGACAATTTTTTTCCACAGACTGGGCGGAAGGGGTATGGTTTTGGGAGGAAACTGCTTCACCTCAGATCATCAGGTATTAGGTACATTCTCATAAAGAGTGTGCAACCTAGATCCCTTGCTTGTGCAGTTCGCAATTGGGTTCGTGCTCCTATGAGAATCTGATGTGGCCGCTGATCTGACAGAAGGCAGAGCTCAGGCGGTCATGCTCACTCAGCCGCCACCCACCTCCTGCTGTGCAGCCTGGTTTCTAACAGACCACAGGCTGGTACTGGCCCACAACCCGAAATAAGGAGCCCCCTGAAATAAGGTATGTAATTAAAATAAACTTGACAATTTCTTCTAACTTTCACTGCAGCTGCTAGACAACTGAAATTACATACGCTGCCCATATGATATATTCATTGGACAGTGCTGATCTCAACCTTTCCCTCTTCCCAGTCTCCACACGTGCCCAAACATCAAAACGATGCCTACAAATTCAGGATGAGTAGACTCTCTGAAGCATAATCATAAGTTCCTGTCCAGTCATCTCAAGTAAAAAGCTGTCAATGTATTATTATCATCTCTATTGTACAGAAGTGGAAACTGGATCTCTGGAAAGTTTAGTGACTTTGCTGTAGGTCAGCTAGTAAGTGCCAAAGCTGGAGTAAATCCAGGTTTAATTACTTCAATTAATTTCCTCTTTATTGGCACTTGCATATATAAATTCCCATTTTACCTACATGTATTCATTATCAACTTTTCAAATTAGTTTTTATGAAAAGCATATATGCATACCAGACCCAATAACACTTAAAAATGTTGTGAAGACTTTGAAAACAATTATTCATATGTGGACCCTACATTACCAAGGCCACAATTAATACATTTAGATTATATAAAAGTGAATTGAGTATTTTATTTACCAAAGGATATTATATTCCCTATTTATATAATTTAATGTATTCCACATATAAAAAGACTATTACTAACAATGGTTACCATATAGTGGATGTTGACTGTGTGTTAGGAATGTTTGCTAATGCTTTAAATATATTATTTCATTTAATCCTCAAAACAATTAACCACTCAATAATAATTTCATATAATCAATAATAATTTCACCAGGTTGTTAGGAATTTTATATACAGTCCATAAGATGAAAAACTTTATGACACTAAGTGAACTTACCCAGGTCACATTAAGGGAGGAAGAGCTGCCAAGCTTTAACCAAAGTCTCTCCAACTCCAAGTCTGATCCTCTTAATCCTGCCTGCATGCACTACGTGTTAATAAAAAATCTCTTGACATGCAGGTTCCATCTCTGTACCTGTGTCAGTCATCTAGTCTTAAAACCAATAGGAAAAAGTATATGTGGGAAATAAATAAAATGGGATGGTTTTAACTTATCTTGTGTGATAGAAAGCTTCTATAGAAGAAATAAGCAAACTTAATCAAAAGGAAATTGGCATGTCTATTGTTAGAAATACAAATGGGTGGTTGTGATCATTCAGAACATTTACCTATTTAACAAATTTGTGTTTTAGTTTTAAGACGGTAAAGCAAAACAGTCTCTGTGTAGATTCTGATTCCTGATCTACATGATGGAATAGAATTATCAAATGAGAGAAAGATAAGATAAAGACATACAGAAGAAGACGATAGATTAGAAGGGAAAAAAATAAAGATTTAAATAAATTATGGCAACATTTAAAAAGTCAAAGTATCAAATATGTGACCCTAAATTAGTTCAGTTTCCTTTTCTGTAAAATTGGCATTTAATATATCAGTCTTAATGCACACTGTACTCAATGTCAGCTTTTAGCTTAAACTTCAGTACTCACAGGGCTGTGCTCATGTGACTTTAGTGTTAGAGGGTATCACACAGTGGAGACATAGGTGATTAGCTACAGTTCTCTCTAACTCCACCCAAAATTGTGTTCAAAAAGTGTAACAGGGTCTGGTCAATCAGAAAAGAGATAGAAAGCTAGAGGAGATATACAAAGAAGATTGACTGTAGAGGTGGAGAGATGGCTGGAACTGAGAGCATCCTTTGTTCCTGGCAGATGCCTGCTTCAAATGGCAATCCAAATATGTCCAGGAAGTAGCCGCATTATGTGACCTCTGTAAATAGACTTTCTGGGTACAAATCCCAGCTATTCACTTATTAGTTGTGTGTCCTTGAGTAAGTTATCTAGGCCTTGGTTTCCTCCCTTGTAAATTGGACTAATAATAAGTAAGTGGCATTGGACTGAGAACTAAGGTTGTGGGTGCCATCCAGATGTGCCATAGAGATAAAAATGGTGCAAGAAGAGGACACACACGTGTGAATCCTTCAGATGGAGAGGACTGAGGAGCATCAAGGCACTGAAGGGCCCTTGGGGCTGCAATACGGAGTGTGGCATAGAAATAACATAGCTGAAGCTGGAGAGGGAGGCAAAGCCACATATAGGTTGTGGTCAGGATTTTATCCCACACCCAAGAAAAAGCCAGGAAATGCACTCTGGGTTAAGACCCCTCTGTCTCTCACCAGAACAATCAGTAACCTCGAGCCCAGTTTCAAAGACTTTAAGCCTGTCTTCTACTAATTTTATAGGCTGCTGTGAGATTAATCTCAAAGTCATGGTCTAATTAAAACATTGCCCTGCTCGGTTCAGCATTCAATCCAATGCCTTGGGTAGATATTTAAGGTTAAGTCAACTCCACCTGACATTTCCAGAATTATTTCTCAGTATTTTTTCTTTTAATATACCTTACCATGTTCTAGAATTCACTATTTTGTAGGCAGAAATACCAAAACTGGTTCTTGGAAAAGATCATTAAAATCATTAAGGCTCTAGCCAGGCTAACTTAGAAAAAAATGGGAAAAAAACACAAAATACTAATATCAGATATGAAAGATGAGCACTATTACAAATTCCATGGACATTAAAATATAATCAAGGAATCTTAAAAACAATTTTATGCCTACAAATTTGATAACCTACCTCAAATGGATCAATTCCTTATGAGACACAATCTGCCAAAACTCACAGAAGAATAAATATACAATCTACTGTAGAGACCCATCTATATTAAAGAAGTTGAATCAATAATAACTTTCCAAAACAGGAAGCAGAAGGTCCAGATAGATTCACTGGTGAATTCTCCTAAACAGCTAATGAGAAATTATACCAATTTAATATCTTCCAGAATACAGAAGAAGACAGCGTACTTTCTAAATCACTATGTAAAGCCATCATCACCCTAATACCAAAGCCAGATCAGGACTTTACAAGAAAATAAAACTACAGACGGGTATCTCTCATGAGCATAGTGCAAAAATCCTCAACAAAATACTAACAAGTCAAATTGAACAAAATATAAAAATGATTACACACCATGACCAAGTGCGATTTATACCCAGATATGAAAAATGTATTCAATATTTGAAGACTGATTAATGCGATTCATTTTATCAACAAGCTAAAGAAGAAAAATCATATGATCATATCAATCAATGTAGTATTTGACAAACCAGCAGTCATACATGATAAAGTCTCTCAGCAGACTAAGAATAAAGGGGAACTTCCTCAACTGGATAAAGGACATTGCTATGATTTAAATGTCTGCCCTCTTCAAAACTAATGCTGAAATTTAATTGCCAATGTAATGGTATTGGAAGATGGGGCCTTTAAGAGGTGATTAGACCATGAGGGATCTGCCCTCCTGGCTGAGTTTAATGCCCTAAAAGGCTTTCAGGAATGGATTTCCTGCCTTCCCCTTCTGTTGTTCTGCCATGTGTATGACAGCATCCCTACCCTCTGGAGGATACAGCACTTAAGACCCTATCCTGGATGTGGACACAGGGCTCTCACCAGACACCAGACCTGCCAGCACCTTGATCTTGGACTCTCCAGCCTCTAGGACTGTAAGAAATAAATTTCCATTCTTCATAGATTACCCAGTCTGTGGCATTCTGTTGTAGCAACATAAAATGGACTAAGATAAATAATTACAATAAACCTAGAGCTAGCATTATATTTAATGATGATAAACTAGAAGTAGCTTTCCTTCTAAGGTCAGAAATAATACAAGACTGTTTTTTCTCATCACTTTTTTTCAACATTATACTGGAACTCCTAGATAATGCAGTAAGGCAAGAAAATTAGATAGATAGATAGATAGATAGATAGATAGATAGATAGATAGATAGAGATATTGAGCAGGAAGAACTAAAACTGTTTTTATTCACAAATAACATGATTATTTATGTAGAAATCCTGAAAGGCTTGACAAAAATCTCCTGGTACCAATGTTATTGCAAGGTTGTAGGATACAAGGTTCATATCCAAAAATCAATCATTTTCCTATATGCCATGAATAAGCAAGCGGAATTTGAAATTAAAAATGCAATACTATTTACATTAGCACCCCCAAAATAAAATACTTAAATATAAACTAACAAAATGGATACAATATCTGTATGAGAAAAATTACAAAAATTTTCAAAGAAATCAAGGAACAACCAAATAAATGGAAGGGTATTTCATATTCATGGATAGTAAGAATCAATGTTGTAAAGATGTCAGTTCTTCTCAACTTGATTTTAGATTTATTGCAATTCCAACCAGAATCTCAGCAAGTTATTTTGTGGATGCTGACAAACTTATTCTAAAATTTACATGTGTATTAGTCAGGGTTCTTCAGAAGGATAGAACTAATAGGACATAGGTATATATAAAGGGGAGTTTATTAAGCAGTGTTAACTCACATGATCACAAAGTCCCACAATAGGCCATTTGCAAGCCAAAGAGCAAGCAAGCCAGTCCGCATCCTAAAGCTGAAGAACCTGGAGTGCAATGTTCAAGGGTAGGAAGCATCCAGCACGGGAGAAAGATGGAGGCTGGGAGGCTAAGCCAGTCTAGTCTTTTCATGTTTTTCTGCCTGCTTTTATTCTGGTCACGCTGGCAGCTGATTAGATGGTGCCCACCCAGATTGAGGGTGGGTCTGCCTCTCCCAGGACACTGAGACACATGTTAATCTCCTGTAGCAACACCCTCACAAACACACCCAGGAACAATCCTTTACATCCTTCAAAAACTGAGTTGACACTCAGTATTAACCATCACAGCATGTGTATTAAAATTTTTTGAAACTTTATGCTTTCCCTAAAATAGGCTGTGAACACCCTGCCCAGGTGAGCAGGTGCACTTGTTAATAAGAGTGGTGATTGCCAAAACTGCCCCTTCTTGCCTTTTCCTGTCTGTGACCTAAGATCACTCAAAGCCATCAATGAAATCCCCTCATGTCTTCGTGTGCTCCCACTGACTCCTAAGAAAGGCACTGGCTCGCAGATCCTCTCTCCTTTTTGGTTCCCAACCTGCCTGGCTGAGCTTGCTCCCCTGGCACTCCTCACATATGGCCCCCTGCATGGCCCACCATGCCACCCTCTCCAGGAACTGTGAGTATGCTGAGTACTTTAATTTTGCATCTTAAGTGTAATTTCCATGGCTGTGTTGTTATGATCCTTAAAGACCCCAAAAAAGGGACTCGCTCCCTCATTTACAACATAATATGGAGAGGCAAAAGACCCAGAAGAGCCAACACTGTATTGGGGAGAAGAACAAAATTGAGAGAATGACACTACCTGACTTTAAAATTCTATAAAGGTATGGTAATCAGGATGGTGTGGTATTGGCAGAAGAAGGGAACAATTATCAATGAAACAAAATAGACACTCCAGAAATAGATTAATATAAAAATAGCAAACTGATCTTCAACAAAGGAGCAAAGGCAGCATAATGGATAAAAGATAATCTTTTCAGCAAATGGTGCTGAACCAACCTGTACATGTACCCCCGAATCTGAAAGCTGTAATTATTTAAAACAACACAAACAAAAACAGGACATTCACATAAAAAAGGGTCTAAGCATAGTCCTTACACTCTTCAAAAAAAAATAATTTAAAATGCATCATAGACCTAAATGTAAAATGCAAAATTATAAAACTCTTAGAAGATAATGTAGAAGAAAATCTAGACGACCTTGGGTTAACATGACCTTTGGTTTTTTTTTTAGGTAAAAAACCAAAAGTATGATCCACAAAGAAATAATTAATAAACTTGATTTCATTAAAATTAAGAACTTCTACTCTGCAAAAGACAATGTCAAGAGAATGAGAAGACAAGCCACGGGCTGACATAAATACTTATAAAAGACATGAAATAGAGGACTATTATCTACTATATACAAAGAAATCTTAAAACTTAACAAGAAGTGAACAACCCACTAAAAATGAGGCAAAAGACATGAACAGATAACTGACCAAAGATATACAGAGAGCAAATGCACATATGAAAACATGCTTAACACTATATGTCTTTAAGAAATGGCAAATTAAAATAACAATGAGATGCCACTACACACCAATCAGAATGGCCAAAATCCAGAACATTGACAACACCAAAATGCTGGTGAAGATGAGGAGCAAAATGGTACAGCCGCTTTGTGTAGAAGACAATTTGTCAGTTTCATATAAAACTAAACATATTCTTAACATGACAATCCAGCATTTGTGCTTTTTGATCTTTACTCAAATGAGTTGAACATTTATGTCCACACAAAAACCTGCACATGGATGTTTATAGCAACTTTATTCATCATTGCCAACATTTGGAAGTAACCAAGATGTCTTCCAGTGGGTCAATGGATGAATAAAGTGTGGTAAATCCAGACAATAGAATACTATTCAGCGGTAATAAGAAATGAATTATCAGCCAGGTGCAGTGGCTCACGCCTGTCATCCCAGTACTTTAGGAGGCCGAGGTGGGTGGATCACCTGAGGTCAGGAGCCAACATGATGAAACCCTGTCTCTACTAAAAATACAAAAAATTAGCCAGGCCTGGTGGGGAGGCCTGTAATCCCAGCCTACTTGGGAAGCTGAGGCAGGAGAATTGCTTGAACCTGGGAGGCAGAGGTTGCCGTGAGCCGAGATCGCGCCATTGCACTCCAGCCTGGGCAACCAGAGTGAAACTCCCTCTCAAAAAAAAAAAGAGAAGAAAGAAAAAAAAAAAAGAAATGAATTATCAATTCATGGAAAGATGTGGAGAAACCTTAAATGCACATTACTAAGTGAAAGAAGCCAATGTGAAAAGGCTACATATTGTGTGATTCTACTATACGACATTGTGGGAAAAACCAAATTATAGAGACAGTAAAAAAATCAGTGGTTGCCAAGGATGAAGGGAGAGAGGGATAAAAGGGGAAGCACAGAGGATATTTAGGGCCATGATGCTATTCTGTATGATGCTGTAATTGTGAAAACATGTCATGATGCATTTGTCAAAACCCATAGGTTGTACACCACTAAGAGAGAACACTAATGTAAATATAGACTCGGTGTGATATTAATGCGTTCATGTTTTATCAGTTGTAACAAATGCAAGATGTTGGTGCATTTTTGGTGCATGTTTGGTGCAAGATGCTGATAGTGGAGGAGGCTGTATGTGTGTGCGGGCTGAGGTACACAGGAGCTCTCTGTACCTTCTGCTCAATTTTGCTGTGAACCTAAAAATGCTGTGAAAACATAAACTCTATTGAAAATGACCAAAGAAAAGAATCAAATCATATGTAGAAGGAAGAAATTAGCATGATAGTTATAATAGGAAACTTTAATACACCATTTCCAGATAAAGCATATAAAGTAGTTGTGATTAGTAAAAAAAAAATTTACCAATTTAATGTAAATATATATAATATGTAGTAATAGTTGTGTAGATATTAAAAAATAAAATTCGAAAATATTCTAAAAAAATGAAAACAAATAAATAATAAAAAATAAAATATAACAAAAAAATCTCATAAATTCCAGTCATACAGAAAACATTCTAAAAATGAAGCAAACACAACAAAATAAATTTTATGCATTAGATCACAAAAGAAATCTCAATAAATCCTCAAACGCAGAAATAATACTCTTCAAGGACCATAACTGTATAATTTCAAAAGTAACAGAAAAAGATGCAACAAAATGCCTAAAATTTGTTTAAAGAAAATTTAATAATAACCAATGTTCTAAGGAAATTTTTAAAATGAAAGTTATAAAGAATGCAGAAATGCATGAACAAGAAACTATTTAATATCAAAACCTCTGGAATACCGGTAGTAGATAATATGGTCTGATAATTTTAATTATTAAAAAAATTTTGTGATGCAAAAATAAAAACAGAATGAACAGTATTTTAGTCAAAGAAACCTGAAAAATAACAATGCATCCAAGAAAATAGAAGGATTTAATAATAAAACAAATTTTAAAAGAGAATAAAAGTAAAGTTGATTTTTTAAATGAGTTCCTTGATAACTTTGAAAACATCAGAATTTAAAACTCTAAATAACAAACGACACTACAAACAAATTTAAAAAACAGAAAAAGTTGATGAGAAAATAAATCTGTAACATACAAAGGAAAAAACAGATAATACATTATTAATAACATTGCATTGGAGCATTTATAACTCAATAAGGCAAAGACAAACAATGTAAAGAAAGAGGCACAGTCTGTGAATACACAACTGGCAAAGGATAAATAGAAACAGTTGATAAGCATTTTAAAAGATGCCAGTCCTCACTAGTAACTAGAATAATTTAAAATTAAATCCACAATGCCAAACTTTTTTTTTTATTATACTTTAAGTTCTAGGGTACATGTGCACAACATACAGGTTTGTTACATATGTATACATGTGCCATGTTGGTGTGCTGCACCCATTAACTCGTCATTTACATTAGGTATATCTCCTAATGCTATCCCTTCCCACTCCTCCCACCCCACAACAGGCCCCGGTCTGTGATGTTCCCATTCCTGTGTCCAAGTGTTCTCATTGTTCAATTCCCACCTATAAGTGAGAACATGCAGTGTTTGGTTTTCTGTTCGTGCGATAGTTTGCTGAGAATGTTGGTTTCCAGCTGCATCCATATCCCTACAAAGGACATGAACTCATCCTTTTTTATGGCTGCATAGTATTCCATGGTATATATGTGTCACATTTTCTTAATCCAGTCTTACACTGTTGATGGGACTGTAAACTAGTTCAACCATTGTGGAAGACAGTGTGGTGATGCCTCAAGGATCTAGAACTAGAAATACCATTTGACCCAGCCATCCCATTACTGGGTATATACCCAAAGGATTATAAATCATGCTGCTATAAAGACACATGGCACACATATGTTTATTGTGCCAAACTTTTTTACTCATCTGATTGACAAAATTTGCATTTAGTAACATCAATATTGGAGGGCAACTAGAAACTAGCATACTAATGGACTACTCAGAGTATTTAATTTTATTAAGTTATTGATCCAAGATTATTTGAAAGTATCTAATTTTTTTTGAAAATCATATTATCTAAACCAACAATTTTCTTTCATTTTTTAAATAGCTATCCTACAAAACCACTGGCAATCATACATAAATTTATTTCATCTTTAGTTTTAGTGGGAAAAAATGGAATAATTTACAGAAAATAATCTAAGTGTCCAATAGAGGTAATTATTATATAGGATATAATACAATGCAATATATGTGATAGAAAAGAATGTTCTATGTTTATTTCTTGACTTCAAAAAACACAACCCAATTTTTTGTATCAAAAAATCAATATTGTAGACTTAATCTGACATACAATATGATATGCCTGTAAAAATACATTAAATATTATATATTATAGTATTTTATTTCCTTAGCAAATTATTTATTATTAAATTTTTGTATCAATAAATGTTCCAGCTTTTTTGTTCTATAACTTTCTGTTAATTTTGAAAATTACATCTACTATCTACTAAAAATTAGATATAGTATATGTACTACATATATGTGTGTGTGTATATATATATATATATATATAGTGAAACTTATGCAGAAAATTACATAGCAAACTGATAATGCTTACACGGAAAGGACTGGTGTTCAAGAGAGCATGTATTTTATTTGTAATGTCTGAATTTTTTACATTGAGCATCTACCCATGACTTTCTCATATACTTAAAAATAAAAGGTAATAAAATTAATAAGAAACAAAAAAGAAATAACTTAAAGTTTTAGTTTTGCATTTATAATAAAAACCAAAGTATATTGAGTGTGTTTTACATGTTAAGCATTATTTTAAGTGTTTTTGCAGATGTTAATTTATTTGACAATCCTCAAAACAATACTGTGGCTCAAGCATTATCACCATCCCCATTTTAGAAATTAAGAAAGTGAGGCACAGAGAATTTGAGTATATTTGTGAGGATCAAAAGAGATAGCAGTTTATGCTGCTAACCCATTTAAGAATGAAAGGAGTTTAAAAGTAGACAGCTAAGTATAAAGAAATATACTGCCGGTCGCGGTGGCTCACGCCTGTAATCCCAGCACTTTGGGAGGCCGAGACGGGCAGATCACGAGGTCAGGAGATTGAGACCATCCTGGCTAACATGGTGAAACCCCGTCTCTACTAAAAAATACAAAAAACTAGCCGGACGAGGTGGCGGGCGCCTGTAGTCCCAGCTACTCGGGAGGCTGAGGCAGGAGAATGGCGTGAACCCGGGAGGCGGAGCTTGCAGTGAGCTGAGATCGCGCCACACTGCACTCCAGTCTGGGCCACACAGCAAGACTCCGTCTCGAAAAAAAAAAATACATTGAGTCATCCTTAAGAAACTTCAATAAAAATCATAGAAAAATATGCAGTCCAAATGGAAAGCCCTAAATCGTTTTTTGCCCTGATGATTTATTACAATTTAAACTTTGGCCCAGCTCTAGTGGTAAAGGAAAAAAATCTCATGTGGCGCCGACCATCTAAAGCTCTGTCCACATGTCATTATATGTTTTGTCTTTGTATTTAGCTTGTTTAGAACACATCAAGAAACCTGTGATAATTTCCATTCTTACATGAGCAGTATTCTTCAAATTTTATTCGCTGACATCTGTCAGCTAAACTAGAGAATCAACTTACCTGCAAAACTCTGATAAGTAAATGTGGGCCATTATTCTGGCGTTTAGTAGGGAGTCCATCCTGATAGAAACAGTTGCAGGGCATGCACTCCAATTCCACAGGCAACTCTTGTAAATCTCTCTGCTTCTGCTTTTGCTTTGAATTCTTTTCCATTGTCTCTGGGCTTTTTGCCATTAACATCTCTCAAATTCTCCTTTCCAGGTCTAGCTCTCTAGGACGCACTCTTAGTAAACCTTTTAGAGTAGGCTCCACCTCCTCTAGTACTACTCTCCCTTCATTACCTCTCCAGTGTCTCTTGAGAGAAATCTTGCTATGTAGATTCTGTGAAACATTGGTGGAGTAAAGGAGTGAACAGAAATTTTATAAATTTTCTTTTGTATCCAGCCAGTCTTATCAACAGTAGTAGCTTTGTAACTACCCACTTGTAAAAGTTATTTGCATTATACCTTAACCTACATGCTAAGCAACTGGTATTGACCTTTTTTACTGTGTGCAAGGCACACCATTAGTATCTGTGAGAGATAAAAAATTTTTTTGGTAAAGATCCTTTCTGTAAAGGAAATTCAAATTTTTGAAACACATAATTGACAAACAGATGAGCTACATATGTACAAAAATTACTATTATACAAGGCATAGACCATTAAGTATATGAATAACGTGAAGTATAATCTTCTTGGACTCTGCAAACATTTCAGTTTTAGTTTACCATGTTTTCCATAATAACATGTTACTCTATAATTAGATTTTATTACACGCGGTTTTTGAGAATTTTGTAAATTTGTAGGACAATCAATAAAAATTAATTGAGCAAGGACAAATAAGTCTGCAGCAGAATTTCCCCTGGAATGCACATTTACACCAGTTTTCATTCCAAACCACATCGTGCGTATGATTCTTTTAAAAGTTTGTGAAGGAACCAAAACAACAGGTTAGTCTGGATATGATATTGCTCTTGGAGGGGTTTACATGATTTTTCTTTTACTCTTTGATCTTAAATCAAGTTCACCAATTATGAATCCTAGAACAAAACTAACACAGCAAGAAATGTTTCATAGTTGGAATATATATTGATAGTTTATAATGTTCTAAAAATCTTTTTTTCTGATAGAAAATTTTGTTAAAGAAAAAAATAAAAATCCAAGTACTATTGGTGAATTGTAGCAGCACATTGATATGTTTAAAAAATAAATTCAGGGAAAATAATAAAAATAGACAAAAATCATTAACAAGTTAGTATTTAAATTTTTGGTCTCAGTCATTGAAAAACAAATATGTTTTCAAAGTAGAGTTGTTACACCTTTGTCAAAGATATATTGACCATAATTACTTGAGTTTATTTCTGGGCTTTCTATCCTGTTCCATTGGTTCATGTGTCTGTTTTTAATGCCAATACCACACAGTTTTGATTACAATAGCTTTATAACATGTTTTACAATTGGGAAGTGTGATGCGTTCAACTTTGTTCTTTTTCTCAAGGTTCCTCTAGCTAATTGGGATCTTTTCTAGTTCCATACCAATTTGAAGATTGCTTTTTCTGTTTCTGTGAAAAATGACATTGGAATTTTGATATGGATTTCATTGAATCTGTAGATTGCTTTGGGTAGTATGGATATTTTAACAATATCAATTATGCTAATCCATGAACACAGGATATCTTTCCATTTGTGTCCTACTCAATTACTTTCATCAATATTTTATGGTTTTGAGTGTATAGATTTTTCACCTCCTTGGTTAAATTTACTCTTATTTTATTTTTTGATACTATTTTAAATGGTATTATTTTCTTAACTTATTTTTCAGATAGTTTGTTGTTAGTGTATAGAAATGCTAACTTTTTTGGTGTTGATTTTGTAACCTGAAACTTTGATGAATTTGTTTATTAATTCTTACAGCTTTCTGGTGGTGTTTTTAGGGATTTCTATGTAGAAGATCATGTCATCACCAAACAGACAATTTCACTTCTTCCATTGATATATGGATGCCTTTTATTATTATTTTTTTCTTGCCTAATTGCTCTTGATGGAACTTCCAGTTCTATGTTGAATAGAAGTGGTGGGAGTGGGCATTCTTGTCTTGTTCCTGATCTTTGTAGGAAAAGCTTTCACCTTTTCACCACTATAGTGATAGTTGTGGGCTTGCCATATATAGCCTTATGTGTTAAAGTATATTCCTTCTATGCCTATTTTGTGAAAACGTTTATATGAATGAATGTTGAATTTTGTTAAATTCTCTTTTTGTAGTTACTGAGATTATCATGTGGTTTTTGTCTTGCATTTTGTTAATATGATGTATCACATTTATTGACTTATGTATGTTGAGCCATTCTTGCATCCCTGGGATAAATTCCTCTTGATCATGGTGAATGGCTATTATCAGGAAGATGAATGATAAAAAGTATTAGTAAGGATGTGGAGAAAAGGGAACACTTATACACTGTTGGTGGTCATGTAAATTAGTATAGCCATTTTGGAAAACATAAGTTCTTCAAAAAGCTAAAATAATTATCATATGATCCAGTTATCCCACTTCAAGGTTTATATCCAAAAGAATCTAAATAGGCATGTCAAAGAGATGTTTGCACTCTCATGTTCATTTCAGTATCTTTCACAGTAGCCAAGATAAGGAAACAACCTATGTGTTCATCAGCAGATGAAAAGATAATGTGGTATATATACACAATGGAATATTATTTAGTGTTTAAAAAGAGGCAGATGCTATCATTTATGTCAACATACACAGAACTGGAAAACATTATCTTAAATGAAATGCACAAAAAGACAAATAGTGTAAGATCTCAGTTATATGTGGAATTTACAAAAGCAATTTCATAGAAACAGAGAGTAGAAAGGTAATTACTAGAGGCTAAAAGGAGGGGAAAAGATTGCAAAAGGGAAAATGTCAGTCATAGGGTACAAAGTTTCCATTAAATTGATTGAATAACTTTTAGTGATCTGTTGCACTGCAGGGTGACCACAGTTAATAATAATGCATTATATATTTCAAAATGTTATTTATTTATTTATTTTTATTATTTATTATTATTTTTTTTGAGACAGAGTCTCACTCTATCGCCCAGGCTGGAGTGCAGTGATGCTGTCTCCGCTCACTGCAAGCTCCGCCTCCCAGGTTCACACCATTCTCCTGCCTCAGGCTCCCAAGTAGCTGGGACTACAGGCGCCCGCCAGCTTGCCTGGCTAATTTTTTGTATTTTTAGTAGAGATGGGATTTCATCATGTTAGCCAGGATGGTCTCGATCTCCTGACCTCGTGATCTGCCCACCTCGGCCTCCCAAAATGCTGGGATTACAGGCGCGAGCCACTGCACCCAGCCTATATTTCAAAAATTTTAAAGTAATAAATTTTTAATGTTCTCACCACAGAACCATAATAATTTGGTGATGTGATGGATGTGTTAATTAGCTTAATTGAATTTTTCTACAATATATAAATAGATCAAAACATCAAATTTACCCCACAAACATACACAATTATTATTTGTCAATTAAAACAATGAAAATAAAAAGCAACTTAGAGCTGCTAAAGATGAAATTGTGATGGGGAAATTTTGTTTGTGATGTTACAGTTCTCTAATCTTGACTGGGCTTTTCTTTATCCCTTGTTAGTTAGTGCCGTTCCTCTATAGAAAACTTACGTTAGGAAAACTATTTATTTCATTACTTCAGTTCACACATATTTCAGCAAAGCATTATGCAAGGCATTGTGGGGGATGCAAATTTGAACAATGCATAGTGTCTGTTCTTGTAGAACCTCCAATATTACCTAGAAAAGTAGGTGGCAATTCCATGCAACAAGTGGAATATAACCCATGCGAACTCTGTTACTGAAAGGGTTGTTTCTGGGAGAATGAAGGAGAAGACATCATAGAGAAAGATAAACTTCTGCAGAATCTCAAAGAAGAATCAACTGCACTGTGTTAAGCAGATATACCATAAATGAATGAACAAATATATTCTTCATGTAAGCATTTAATATTAAGCATTATTGTTCCAAGTGGAAAGAATAGCAGGGTAAAGCAATACATTTCAGTAAAGGTTTTGGGGAATGTAAAACATGGGAAACTAGGATACAAATGGAGAGCACTTGAGTTTTTGAGTACAGGTTTTAGATTTGAGGGATACATAGTCTGTCTTAGGGAAGCACTGAAGCTTTCATAGGAGAAAATTAACACTATGAATACTGTTTTTGGAAGATTAACCTCATAGCCCTATAAAATGGATTGAAGCAAGAGAAAATGTTGGAAGAGCAGCTATTTGAAAGTCTATGGAGACAGCTAGTGCAGGAGCTGAAAAATATCGAATCAGAGCCAATGTGGCAAGGCCAAAGTAAATAGTCTGTGAAAGAGAAACAGAAAGAAGATTTGACAGAATTTAGCACTGCTAAAGTTCTTTTCCAGTTGTTACTTAATAATGTCCCTATTCATGTCTCTGTCATCTTTCATCTTCCTCATCATATGTAATTTGTTAACAATGGTCTTCAGCATTTCACTGCAAGTCCACTCTTTCTGCTCCCCATTGAGCATCCTACTTTAATGAAACTTGATTTTTATCATCCCATCTAAGTCTCCAAGTCTTTACCTAATCCACTCACTTTCCCAGCATTCTTCTGCCCCACTGAAATGTGTAAATCCATCTTTTCAAAAAAACAACTCCCCATCCTTCCAATTCTATAGCATACTTCTTCCCATCCTCATATATGTTTGTAGTTGTATTTGCAGACATTTATTGGTGCTGATTGAATTCCCTATCCTTTCACTTCAAAAGTCATATGAGAATAGGGCTATTTTTATAGCCAATACTTGAACAAGCCACAAGTGCATACCCACTATGTGGGATAAACACATCTTTAACTGGTAAGTGGAAAATTATAATGAAAAGACATCAGATAAAAATATAAAATACCATCTTTTTTTTTTGTGATGGAGTCTATCTCTGCAGCCCAGGCTGGAGTGCAGTCTCAGCTCACTCCAAACTCTGCCTCCCAGGTTCAACCAATTCTCCTGTCACAGCCTTCTGAGTAGCTGAGACTACAGGCACACACCACCATGCCCAGCTAATTTTTTGTATTTTTAGTAGAGATGGAGTTTCATCATGTTGATCAGGCTGGTCTTGAACTCCTGATGTCAGGTGACCCACCCGCCTCGGCCTCCCAAAATGCTGGGATTACAGGTGTGAGCCACTGTGCCTGACCTAAAATACTACCGTATTTTATATGTCTTTTAATCTGAGAGATATTATCCTGGTTGCCCATTCAATAAGTGCTGGACTTTGTTAATAATATATTCCTAAAAACACATCTCAAATGAGATGTGAGAAATTTGAACTAAAGACTTCAAAGTCAAAAAGGGGGCTCTATTCCGAGAGAACTAAAATATATTAGAAAAATCCCTACTTTATTTATCATCTTAAATTTTAGATATCATATTCAGGAATAAATTTGTAGATTATCTTGTATAGTCCTTAACTGTGTTCCTTCAGTTTAACACTAAACCATTGGCCTTGATTCCAATGAGTATTCAACTATGAATAAATTTTTTTTATTTTGACACACCTAAAGATGTCCTTATATTGCTCATGTGACCTATGTTACCCACTAATACTAGCACTCTTAATGTTTTTGTATGCAATTTTATTAAAGAATATTGCATTAAAAATTTTGATTCATTGGGCAATTGAAATTTTATATATAAATATGGCAATTGTGCCTTAACAAAGCTGTTGACTACTAGATGGTAACATCAAGCGATTTTGAGCAAGACTGGTCTTCAAAGTCTACAAAAGGTCTAATTTTGTTTAAGGATAGGATTTTTAAAGAGTATCAATGTATAATAACCAGTGTCTAAGTTGTGAACAAATTAAACATTCAAAAAATAAGCCTTCTCCCTGAATAAACATGGCCCACATTGTCTTGGAAAAATGTGTTATCTGTGACTCAAAGAATGATAGACACAGCTAGAAAGGATTTTAGAAATCAACTCTCACACAAAACCCTGCTTTGAGAATGAAGACACAGGAAGCCAGTAGAGCTGCAGTAATTGATACAACATAATGCACTTTACCATATGTGTGATGGATGTATGCTCATGTAGATGGGAAGAACAATGTTAGCTACTACTTCATACCACCCAACATGGTGCCTTTGAACATACAACTTCGATTTTTAAAAATTGTGATAAAGTACAGCTAACATAAAATTTCCTATCTTAGCCATTTTTTCTAAATTTGATTTTACGCATTCATGTTTTGGAACTTTGCCATAGTGCCTAAGAAACTGAACCTGGGAGATGGGTACCATCTCTAATTCCACACATTCCTGCTAAACAGTGTGCAATACATATTCATCAAATAAGGAAAGAAGTGTGCTGGGTGTTTGGCTGCAGGGTAGGAAAGGCAGCATCTGGAAAACAATTCTGAACTCTGGTGAACTCAAATTCTGTTTGAGATACACTGGTACCACAGTAAATATAATTTGGCTTTGCGGGGAAACACGTGTCATTAACCCAGGGCATGTGTATTACTGGGCATCTTCAGAATCCTCTTTTCGCCCCTTGCCCTACTGATTTAAATGGCTAAGGAATAGTGAGAACTTCCATTTCCCAATTCCTACATTTGGGACTGAACAGATCATGTTTTGCTGATGTTCACTACGTATCACAAAGACCTCTAAATAACAAACTACAAAAGCATCTGGTGTTTCCAGAAAATGAAACATTACATTTCCTTTAGTCCACTGTTCAAACATGTGTTTAAAAGTTCTAAGGTGTTCAAGTTTGCAAATGTATCAAATGTATTATCTGTAGGTTGTTATAAATTGTAGCATTTTTTTTTTTCTGAAGTCTTTAATTTGCTAATGTCCTGCTCCATTGGTTTCTGGCCCCCAGTCATCAGTATGATGATAGGCCTACAGCATTATTTGAATATGCAAGGAAAGTCCTGCATGTTGTTTAGGTTTCACTGTGGCCAACTGATCCCAAGTTGCATAGTTTTAGTTAGGAGTATTTTTTAAATAAATAAGTGCCTGTGTTTACTAAAATGTAGGATAATTGTTGCTTTCCTCCTTCAAAGAAAGTCCCAGCATTGGCTGGGTGCAGTGGCTCATGCCTGTAATCACAGCACTTTGGGAGGCCGAGACAGGCAGATCACGAGGCCAGGAGATCGAGACCTTCCTGGCTCACATGGTGAAACCCCGTCTCTACTAAAAAATACAAAAAATTAGCTAGGCGTGGTGGCGGGTGCCTGTAGTCCCAGCTACTCGGGAGGCTGAGGCTGAGGCAGAGGCAGGAGAATGGCATGAACCTGGGAGGCAGAGCTGGCAGCGAGCCAGGATCGTGCCACTGCACTCCAACCTGGGCGACAGAGCAAGAGTCTGTCTAAAAAAAAAAAAAGTCACAGCATAAAGTAATTTTAAAATTCAATATCTTCTATCTTGGAAGAATGATATTCAGAGTAGTTTTAATGATGTCAAAGTACAAAAGTTCAAGAATTACTTTGAAAGTTTAATTTATAGCTATGTAAAGACTAATGCCAGGTTTGAACATGAATACAGCTCAAGGAAAACCATACCAGCTGTGACAACTTGGAGATTAGGTCCACTATAATTTAGTTTTACCAGTTTATCTGCTCGTTGGCAAGAACTGAATAAGTTCCCTCCAGGTTTCACCCATATCTTGTGCTTTCAATGCACGGAAACTATAGTTTTAAATTGAGAAATGTACGAAAATTAATCTGTTTAAGAAGAGGAGATATACCGGCTTGATCCAAGCACCTTGCAACTTATATTCGTATTAAATATTTAAGTGTTTTACAGTTGTTACTTGGCATCTTATTGGGTTGCATTTTAGGACCATCTTTTTTCTCCTTTTGTAGTCAAATATTTTTATAAATACCTGAAACCTCTAAGAAATATTCAAATAAATGTTTCCATTTAAAAAAAAATATTTTCTCTGTTAAATTGATTTGCTTTTTGACCAAAGATCAATTGACCATATTTATATGGGTCTACGTCTCGGCACTTTATTCCATTGCATTGCTCTATTCGTCTATTATTTCACCTGTAGTACACTGTCTTGATTACTACAGCTTTCTTGTAGTTTGTTGATTTTCACAAAGTAACTTGCTAGTATTTTGACTGGGACTATGTTGAATTTATACATAAAGTTAATAACATGTTGACAAAACTGAGTCTTCATATCTGTGAACCATGGAATTGCTTTCCATTTATTTAGGTCTTTTTTTTTTTTCCGAGACAGAGTCTTGCTCTGTTGCCCAGGTTGGAGTGCAGTGGTGTGATCTTGGCTCACTGCAAGCTCCGCCTCCTGGGTTCACGCCATTCTCCCGCCTCAGCCTCCCGAGTAGCTGGGACTACAGGCGCTCGCCACCTCGCCTGGCTAATTTTCGTATTTTTTTAGTAGAGATGGGTTTCACCTTGTTATCCAGGATGGTCTCGATCTCCTGACCTGGTGATCCGCCCGCCTCGACCTCCAAAGTGCTAGGATAACAGGCGTGAGCCACCACGCCTGGCCTATTTAGGTCTTTTTTATCAGAATTTTTTCTTTCATCAGAATTTTGTGGCTTTCCTCATAAAGATCTTGTATGTATTTTGTTAAACTTAGATCCAAGTGTTTTCCGGTGCTAATAGAAATGGTGTTATGTTTCTAATTCCAAGTTTCAGTTATCCATTGCTGGTATGTAAGAAAGCAACTGACATTTGTCTATCAACCCACATCCTACAACCTTGCTCTAATTGCCTATAAGTTCCAGGAGGGTTTTTGTTCTATAGTAGAGCTTTCTACTCTAATTTTTATGATTTTTTATAGTTGTTTCAAGCATAAATTATGTCTTCTTTCTGTAATTCTCTAAGATGGAAGCTTAGATTATTGATTTTAGATTTTCTTGCCTTTTTTATTATCATTCCTTTTAACAATTTTATTGAGGTATATTTGACTAGTAAAAATTGTATATACTTAAGGTATACAATTGGTGATTTGATATACATATCCACTGTAAAATAATCACCACAATAAAGCAAATTAACATCACCATCACCTCAGCTTTTTTTCCTAATGTAAGCATTTAATAATGTAATTTTCCCTCCAAATAATGCTATCAATGCATTCTACATATTTTGATAAGTTGTGTTTTAATTTTCATCTGGTTCAATTTTTTAAAAAAATTTATCCAGAGACTTTTTTTTAACCCGTCTTTTCTTTAGAAGTTCTTTGTTTAATGTTCAAATATTTGGAAATTTTCCAAATACCATTCTGTTACTGATTTGTAGTTTGATTTCACTGTGGTCAGAGAACATATTCTGCATAATTCCTGTTTTTGTTTTTGTTTTTTAACTAGTTAAGGTGTGTTTATGAGCTAGAATGGGGTCTATCTTGTTGCATGTTCCATGTGAATGTGAGAAGAATATATATTGTGCTGTTGTTGGATGGAGAATTCTATAAATGTCAATTAGAATATGCTAATTATAATGCTATTGAGATCAACTGCATCCTACTGATTCTCTGCCTGCTTGATATATATATATATATAATAAAAGAAGGGTATTGTGTTCTTCAGCTATAGTAATAGATTTGTCTATTTTTCTTTGCAGTTCTCTCAGTTTTTGCTTCATGTATTTTGAGTCTGCGTTATTAGGCACATACAGATTAAGGATTTGTCTTTCTAGAGAATTGATCCCTTCATCAACATGTAATATCTTTTTCTTCATTTTTGAGAAATCTTTGCTGTTATTATACTTTTTTGTTTTTCTAGTTGATCTTTGTTCTGTAACTCTTTTCTCTTTTTTTGTTTGTTGTTTAGTACAGATATTCTCTTTCTCCACTCTAGTAAACCTTTAGATTAAACCTGTGTCTTTATATTTAAAGAGGGTTTCTTGTAGAAAATTTATATAGTAGGGTCTTTTTTATTCCAATCCACTCTAGCAACCTGTCTTTAATTGAAGTATTGAGACTACTGACAAAGTTATGATAGATAGTTGCGTTAATATCTACCATATTTGTAACTGTATTTTATTCATTGCTTTTCCTGTTTTTTTATTCACCTTCTTTTTTTTGAGACAGAATTTCGCTCTTGTCACCCAGGTTGGAGTGCAATGGCATCCTCTGCAACCTCTGCATCCAGATTTCAAGTGATTTTCCTGCCTCGGCTTCCCGAGTAGCTGAGATTACAGGTGCCCGCCACTACGCCTGGCTAATTTTTTGTAGAGACAGGGTTTTGCCATGTTGGGCAGGCTGGTCTTAAACTCCTGACCTCAGGTGATCTCCCACCTTGGCCTCCCAAAGTGCTGGGATTACAGGCCTGAGCCACTGCACCCAAACTTTATTCACCTTCTTTTGTCTGGCTTGTCTGATTTTAATTCAGTATATGTAATTCTATTTTCTCTCTTCTCTTAGCATTTCAGTTATATGTTGCTTTTAAAAAACCTTATTGTTTGCCCTAAAGTTTGCAATATACATTTTATAACTAACCTAAGTTTTCTTTCAAATAAGTTTATACTGCTTCATGAATTTTGCAGGTGCTGTAAAGTATTTCAAAGTTCTCCATCTAATTACTTATAAAGTTGCTCCCATTAATTTTACTTTATCACATGCTACAGTCACATAATACATTCTTATTATTTTAAGTAAATATCTATCTTATCAATTAAGAATAAGATAAACAAAGATTTTACTTTATTTTCATTTATTCCTTCTCCAAAGCTTTTCTTAATTATGTAGAAAATTTTTACATTTTCTTCATTTTTGAAGATTAATTTCTCTGAATATAAAATTGTTGTTTTTATTTCAACACTTTAAATACTTCACCCACTTTCTTCTCATTTGCAAAGTTTCTGATAAAATGTAACATATAATATTATTTTTTCTCTATAGATATAATGTTTTCCCTCTGGCTTTTTTCTTTTGCTTTGGTTTTCTTTTGTTTGGATATGGTAAGCTTGGAGATATATATATATATATATATATATATATATACACACACATATATATTATATATACACATACACACAGGTACACATATATATAATATGCATATACACACTAATGTGGATATATATACACACATTAATTTTAGAAAATTCTCAGCTAACAATTATTGCTTCAAATATTACTTCTGCTCATTTTTTCTTCTTTTAGTAGTACAATTACATGTATGTCATATCTTTCAAAAATGTTCCACAGTTCTTGGATATTAGGTTCTGTGTTTTCATTCTTTTTTCTATTTACATTTTAGTTTGGAAAGTTTCTAATGGTATTGCTTCACATTCACTGATTCTTTCGGCCAAGTTCATCTTACGGAGTCCTTCAAAGGCATTCTTCATTTCTATGACTGTGGTTTTAAATTCTAGCATTTTATTTTCATTCTGTCTTACAGTTTTCATCTCTGTGCTTATACTACCAATCTGTTATTACATGTAGTCTACTCTCTTCACTAAAACTATTAGCATGTTAATTATAGTTATTTTTAAATCCTTGTCTGAAAATTCCAAAATCTCTTCCATTTCCAAGTCCAATTCTGATGCTTGCTTTGGCATCTGCAGACTTGTAATTTTTTAAGCATGCTTTGTAATTTTTTGTAGAAAACTCTATATAGTGTATCGAGCAAAAGAAAACTGAGATAAATAGGCCTTTAGTGAGATATTTTATGTTTATGTGGCTATAGGTTAGGTTATATTTATTGTTTCCTGTGGCTATAGGTGTCTGAAGCTAATATTCCTCTGGTGTCCATGGGTTATCTCCCCTGCTATATTTAGATTTCCCTAGAGACTCCTTCTTAAGTGGAGTCTGACAGCTTTATCTACTTATATTATAAAAAGCGCTGTTAATGTGGTGGTAAGGAGTGGCAAAGGAGAGGCATTCTATATTCTTATAATGTTATCTCAGTCTCTTTATGTCCCTCTGCTGTGATTTTCACAAATATTTCTTACTATTTTTTTCTCCCCTTCCTAGATGCAACAGAAAGGTTGGAGTGGGCTGGAGTTGGATGATTGATTATTCTTTTATCTGTGTGAGATTAGGCTCTGGTGAACTCTTTTTTTTTCACTTGAGAGTGGGCCTTTGTCATGGAGAACACATTGGGCATGTTTCAAAATACTTATTTTTATCTTCTCATGCCAAAGACACGAGGTGATTTTTCTTGAATACTATTATGAGAACCTGCTGGCATTTTTTTTCACATAAAAATCCATGAAATATGAATGTAAGTGGACTGTAGCCTCCAGCAGTTATTCATTATCAATCCTGTCTAAACTCAGCAAGGCAAGCAAGGCACTTAAGTGTGCCTACCAGATTACACCTCCAGTGACTTCTGTCCCAGGTAAAATGATCTCAGCTATATTTCTCCAAATTTGTCTGTCTCTCTAGATTTTAGGGTGGCAGTTTGCCCTGTAACCTTAATTCTCTGTTGGGTGCAAAAAAAAAAAAAGTCATTGATTTTCATTTGTTTAGTCTTTTCCTTGTCATAAGGATAAGAGTGACAATTTCCAAGCTCTCTAAGTGTTGGAGCTGCAACAGGAAGTCCTCTCCATTTTTTTAAGTGTAGCATATTTCAAAAGCACTGACATTGTAGTTAACATCTGGTTACTAGATTACAATTTTGTGGTTAGGAAAAATTTTTTTTTTTTTTTTTGAGGCGGAGTCTCACTCTGTCTCCCAGACTGGAGTGCAGTGGCACAATCTCTGCTCACTGCAAGCTCCACCTCCTGGGTTCACGCCATTCTTCTGCCTCAGCCTCCCGAGTAGCTGGGACTACAGGCGCCCGCCACCTCGCCCGGCTAGTTTTTTGTATTTTTAGTAGAGATGGGGTTTCACCATGTTAGCCAGGATGGCCTCGATCTCCTGACCTCGTGATCTGCCCACCTCGGCCTCCCAAAGTGCTGGGATTACAGGCTTGAGCCACCGCGCCCGGCCAGAAAATATTTTTTTAAGTACGAGGCTGAGAGATCAACTCATAAAACTTTGCACAAATGAACAAGTGTTCTATGGATAAAAATCCCTTTAGCAATTGTATTGGAGGGTAATCATAAATCCCCTTTCTTACAGGCAATTTTACTATTTCAGCAGATGAACATGCAGTTAAAAAAATATGTCATCAGAACAAACTATTTTTCTATTATTTGAGTTAACTGAGATGTTGCTGCATTTTATTATAAAGACATTTATCTTTTTAGGAAGGGGGCTGGAATTAATGTTAGACAAGTAAAGCATTTCCAGGAGCTCAAAATTTAAGAGGGACCAAAAACTTAGTAATCAAGATAAATTATATTTTAAAATAATACTTTTAAAAAAATAAATATTAATGAAAACATTTTACAATGAAGAAAATATCAAAATTTACTTAAAGACAGAATTAGAAACAGTCCCATGTACAGTCATACTGGAGACTAAGGCAAAAGGGAAAATCTTGATTGCTGACTTTTTTTATATTTCTTTAAATTGCACACCCTATGCAAGTGGCTCCTTCTACTCCAGCCCTAGTAGGGGAATGTTCAGTCATCAGACACTGGAAAAATACATGTAAGTTTACATCTTAGAGAAATAGGATGATTTTCTTCCATACATAGTTCAACATTATCATGTGAAATTCATTATAACTAAGTGAAAAACAAAACTATTGCCGATTCCTTTCAGTAAAAAGCTACTATTTCATTCAGTAGCTCTTTGTGATTTGACAATAATATTAATATATTAAAGGTTAACATATTTGTCTCTTCACACACAAATGCATATACACATACACATTTATGTACACACATACAAATATTACAAGAGATTGAAAATAGGCATCTCCATAAAATAGTATCTCTTGGGCTGACTTCCCACTGAAACTTCCAGTCTAGCCATGATTTTGGATTCCTCCTTTCCCTCATGATCCCTCCATCCCTATTCCCTTCTCAGACTTTTCCCAACCTTAAAATAATTGCTATTTTTAATACCCATGTGTCTTAATTTTTTACTGTAAATCTTTAAGGTCTACAATATAATATTTTGATATATATATGTAAATGACCACTATAGTCAAGCAAATTACCATATCCTTCTTCTCACATAGCTTTTGTTTGTTTTGTGGTAAGAACACCTGAAATTTACTCACTTTAGCTATTTATTTGACCACTTCCTGTCTTCCTAACTAAAGAGACTTGAATTTGTGTTCAAATACAGTTTCATTTATATAAGGCATGTTATTAAGTACCATACATATAAATATGCATACCCTTTTGTTGGATACACAGGGTAAAATAATTCAAGTATATAATATGTAATATTAAAATACCAGAGAGTATGTGTTATTACTAAAACATTCCTTCTTTTCTTTTGATCCCATTAGACATGATCAAAATACATTTGAACATGAGGGTTGCTACTTAATGAGCTGTGGTGGTAAGAAGTGAACAGCTGTTCTACCGACGAGATGGTTGGTGGGCTTGACACACTGAGCACATCTGAGCACAGGGAACTCACCAAATTTCCTGGCGATGCACAGGTGTTGAGGAACAAGACAATGACAAAGAACAGTCTCTTCTAATTGTGCCCAGATGATGATAATTGGGACAATTTGGGACTTCATATTTTTCAGAACTTTAATATTCATAAAATTTTCAACAGGAACAAAGAGAAAAGGCTGGAATTATCTGAACTGTATAAGTAGATAAAGGACCTAGAGTCCTTCCAAACTTACACATTGAGTCATAGATAATATAATCAACATACATATATACACACATATATATATTTATGGAATTTAAATTGTGGTGTGGTTTTACAAATCAGATGGAAAGGGTCACATTTGTAACTAGAAAAATTCAGGTCAGGTTTCTGTCAGTACTGAAATCTATTGCTTTAATTCCACATATTGAACATTATTTTGTCTCTATCTGATTTTGTTAATGTCCTGTAAACAATATGCTGGTTTTCTACTTCTCAGAAATGTTTACTGTGAGGCCAGTTTTGCCATTATGAAGAAAAATGTAGGGGAAAGCTAGTCCTGCACATGTTATATTATTTAGACACACGAACAATAGAATATGTACTAAAATCTCATCACAATCACATCTGAAAGCCAGGGAACAAAGAGATTTATTTCAAATATTGAATTTCCTGCTTCATTGTTTTTATGGTCAAAAGTCCTTGTTAAGCACACTACTTTTAGGACTCTCCACAATCTCCACAAGTGACCTAAAGACAAAGTGTGGGAGACTAGGAGAGAAGTACAAGGAGGCCCAGAATAAAATGAATACATACAAGAAGAAATTAAGTCTAGAGCAGAGGCTTTTTCACTTCATCAATTACTATCTTGATGGACATTCGATACTAGCAAATTCAATGCACAAGTAATGCAAAGAATTTTCGTGGGTGGAAAAGGCTGAAAGAAGAGATCAAGCAACAGCGTCGGTAGCTCTGGATGGTTTAATAATGGTCCCAGATTTCAAGCAGATACTTAAATACATTCTTCACATAACTTAGAGTACCCGGGTGTTACATCTCACAGAAATGGTATACTCATTGTGCTGTTTTTATTTCTAAGTAGAATCTTGAAAGATCTTTCTAAGTAAAATGTTGGCAAAGAAACAATCCCATCACTAAATGTCCCTGTCATTTCGCTTTTTATGGGATTGGTTGCAGATGTTGCAGGGTCTTTACCTCTCCACCTAGGTCTGTTCACACTCAGCTCAGTCACCAATTGGGATAAATACTGAACACACCACTCCGCTGTTGTGATTCAGCTTTAAAACTTACTTTTTAATTTTTCATTTTTTTTTTTCGTCTCAGCTTACTGGTGCTTTTTGTAGAGAAAACTTTCAAGTGGTTTTAGATTATAAAATAAGGCAAGGATGAATTACTTGGGAACTTTATTAAACATGAGACTAAACTTTAATCAACACATTTTCATAGAAAAACAAGAAATATCAAATAGAGACAAGTCTGAGACAAAGTTCAATTCAAAATAGATTGAGACTGCAAGAGCATTAATGTTACTTAAATCATATATTTAATAGAAATATACAAACGAAGGTTCTGACAGCTGGATGTTTTCATAAGTAAAGGAACATCTAAAACTAACTTTTAGAAAATTCATAGCATGTACCCTGGAGGCTACTGTATTACTTATACAATGTTTTTTTTAAAAGTATCATTTTGTATTCTATGTAAGATGACAAAAATGGGTTTTGTTTTTGTCATTGTTGTTATACAATTAAAAGTTGTTCAAGAAAGGAGGTGTAAGCATAATGTAATGTGCTGCTTAACTGTAAGGAATATTTGCATAGTCATAGGAATGTAAACCCTAAGTACTGATTTAATTTCAAAGGGTGATATAAGTATATTGGAAGAATGAGGGGTAGTCTGTGTGAGCTTATAGCTAGCAAAGATTTTATAAAATAGATTATTTCTCAACCTCAATAAAAGGAAAGTAACAGATACCATCTAAAGGTTAAAAATCAAGAAACAGCTGTTCTAACATTTGATTTGGAAATGGGAGGTAAATGACATTAGAAACAACTGTAGGCAAGTAGAAAAAAATTGGGAGAATGGGCAAAGGACCATTATTTCTTTTTTTTCTTTTTCTTTTTCTTTTGGAGACAGAGTTTTGCTCTGTCATCCAGGCTGCAGTGCAATGGCCTGATCTCGGCTCCATCTCCCAGGTTCAAGCAATTCTCCTGCCTCAGCTTCCCAAGTAGCTGGGATTACAGGTGTGCACCATGACGCCCAGCTAATTTTCTTTGTATTTTTAGTAGAGACGGGGTTTCACCATGTTGGCCAGGCTGGTCTTGAACTCTTGACCTCAAGTGATCCACCCACCTCAGCCTCCCAAAGTGCTGGGATTACAGGCATGAGCCACCGCGCCCGGCTAGGACCATTGTTTCTTCTTGGACAGTTGTGTTACTAATTACCACCCTGCTGGTACTTTTTGAATGTATGTGTGTTATTACTTTGATAAAATTAAACACCTAAGAGTTTCATAAGAAATTAAATCCTATTTTTAAAAAGAAAACATTTTTTTTTGTTGGAGGGGAAGAGTACTTCAACTTTCCTCTTTAATATAGAAAAGTGGAAATGTTAATTAACGGAAGCTATTATTTCTGGCCAAAATATTATAACACCTTTGACAGTGATCAACATTAAAGAATACACTCTGCAATCCTGCTTCCCCAGTAAACAAAATTATCTTCACAGTCTTATTCAAACTTGTATACAGCCATAGAATAGTGACTAAGACCAAAGGCTTTCATTCAGACTATCTTGGTTTGAATCCTGGTTGTGTAACTTTGATCTAGTTAGTTAACCTATTTAGTAAAAATATGCATCACTGCATTGTTTGAGGGTTAAATAAGATAATAAATGCAAAGCACTTACCATGGTGCCTAGCGTAGATTCACATTCAATTAATGTTAGTTTTTCTTTCATCCACAATTGAAATCACGGCATAGATATATATTTGTATCTCTCCACATAAACTCATTTCCTCAGCCACTTCCCCTTTTCCCACAATGTAGCCCCCTGTTACAGCCCTCCTGTGCTAATTCTTGACCATTCTTCAGAAGAGCCTTCACTAATTGGCACTATGTAAGCCCTATTGCCCCTTTTTTACTTTTATCCTCCATGGTATCCTGCTTATTTCCTTAATAGCACTTCCTAGAACATAAAATAAATATTTCTGAGTATAATTATTTAATATCCATTTGTGTCTGACAGTAGACTTTAAACTCTTTGGAGCAAAGTCTACTTCTATCTCCATCTTTATTAGATACTTAGTTCCAAGCACACTTTTTGACTCATAATAGGTGTTCATGAAATGATTGGCTTAAAGGTTGATTGTGACTGCATAGTTTCCCATGAGCTATATCTTCCTTAACTGTTGTATTACCGAGATAGGGGGCTGGCAGGACTTGTTTTCCAGTCATGGCCCTGTTTATCAAAGCAGGATCTGATCAAAACAGGATGCAGCAAACAAGTGGGCCAAAACCAGCAGATGGCTATGAAAGTGACCTTTAGGTGCTCTCACTGCTCATTAGCATAAAGACACACCCACCAGCACCATGACAGTTTACAAATACCATGGCAACAGGCCATGGCAATGGCAAGAAAGTTACCTTATATGATTCCTGGAACTCCCAACCCTCTTTCCAGAAAGTTCTGAATACTGTGCCTCTTAATTAACATATAATTAAAAGTGAGTATAAGTACAGCTGCTAACAGCCTAATATGCTGCTGTATCAGGGCACACTGCCAGTACTGCAAGGAGCAGTACTGGTTCAATGAAAGTTGCTTTCTCTTACCACCAGCTTGCCCTTGAATTCTTTCCTGGATGAAGCCAAGAACCCTCCCAGGCTAAGCCCCAACTCTGGGGCTCACCTACCCACCTGCATCATTACTATTGGGATACTTCTAATTTTCAGTTACTTCCACTTGTCCATAGTGCTATAATGAATATGTTAAGAATAGGGATTTTTCTTCTTTCTGATTATAAACATTTAATAAACACATTCAAAGTGTGAATGCTTCTGTCTGAATTCTCTGATTATGTTTTATAGCTCCATATTCTCATAAGCAGCTGCTCAAACGATCAACATATCCTTGAATGTATAAGTAAATTCATGAAGGAAGTAAAGAATTAAGACCAACAATTGATCAGTTAGGACTTTTCCAGAAGTTTATGTTTGTTCTTAATACTTCTACTTCATGTTGTTTTTCTTAATCCCGCTCCCTAGTTGTCAAATATTTAGCATGATTAATGCCTCATCTTTTGAGAGAAAAACGGTACATTTGGAGTGCTCTTATTTTTCTCTTTTTTTAAAAAAGCATATCGGTGATTCTTTCTAAATGCTCACCTACCTCCTTCCTTGGTATGATTTGATAGCTTCTTACTAAAAGGTGACTTGCTAGAAATATTTTTACAATCTTTTTTTGTGAGTAACTTTTTTTGAAAAAGCCTTCCTTCATTAATAAACAAGTTATTGGGCTTTGGCTTATTTTCAGTTTTATTTTATTCAGATAGTAGATAGCATTATCTTCCTTTTTACAGAGGTAGAGACTGAACTTTTGAACACACAAGTAATTAGTCCAAGCTCATAAAGTAAAGAATGATGGGTCCTGTTGTCTCTGAAGTCTACATTCTCAACTCATATACCACACAGCCTCCATCCTCTACTTCTACGGTGGCATCTATGATTTCCATACTTCATTATAATTCTGTGAAGTCACATATCATTCCTCATTCTCAGTTTCATACTTAACACCTATCACAGGGCACAACAGGTCACTCAATGATAATGAGGTTTACTAAAGTAAAATTTATGCCATTGATCATTGTGAGTGGAGTCAACCAAAATGAAAAAGAAACAACTTGGGCAATTTAGGTGTAATATGTAGAAATGTTAATTACTGTGAATTCTTAATTAACATTAAGTTATTCCTCCCCCATGCCATGATGTATATGCCACCTTCTCCTAAATCTACACAGTTGAATAATAGCCATCTGAAGACTTAAGGACTATGAAAGAATTGTGAAACATTCACATAGTAATTTTCTTTCTTTCTGAATTATACTTTAAGTTCTGAGATACATGTGCAGAACGTGCAGGTTTGTTACATAGGTATACACATGCCACGGTGGTTTGCTGCACCCATCAACCTGTCATCTACATTAGATATGTCTCCTAATGCTATCTCTCCCCTAGCCCCCAACTCCCTGACAGGCCCCTCTGTGTGATAGTACCCTCCCTGTGTGCATGTATTCTCATTGCTCAACTCCCACTTATGAGTGAGAACATGCAGTGTTTGGTTTTCTGTTCCTGTGTTAGTTTCCTGAGAATGATAGTTTCCAGCTTCATCCATGTCCCTGGAAAAAACATGAACTCATCCTTTTTTATGGCTGCATAGTATTCCATGGTATATATGTGCCACATTTTCTTTATCCAGTGTATCATTAAGGGGCATTTAGGTTGGTTCCAAGTCTTTGCTATTGTGAATAGTGCTGTAATAAACATACATGTGTACGTGTCTTTTTAGTAGAATGATTTATAATCCTTTGGGTATATACCCAGTAATGGGATTGCTGGGTCAAATGGTATTTCTGGTTCCAGATCATTGAGGAATCGCCACACTGTCTTCCACAATGATTGAACTTATTTACACTCCCACCAAAAGTGCAAAAGCATTCCGATTTCTCCACATTCTCTCCAGCATCTATTGTTTCCTGACTTTTTAATAATGGCCATTCTAACTAGCATGAGATGGTAGCTCATTGTGGTTTTGATTTGCATTTCTCTAATGATCAGTGATGATGAACTTTTTTTCATGTCTGTTGGCCGCATAAATGTCTTCTTCCAGGAAGTGTCTGTTCATATTCTTCACCCACTTTTTGATGGGGTTGTTTGGTTTTTTTCTTGTAAATTTGTTTACATTCTTTGTAGATTCTGGATATTAGCCCTTTGTCAGGTGGATAGATTGCAAAAATTTTCTCCCATTCTGTAGGTTACCTGTTCTTTCTGATGATAGTTTCTTTTGCCATGCAGAAGCTCTTTAGTTTAGTTAGATCCCATTTGTCAATTTCGGCTTTTGTTGCCATTGCTTTTGGTGTATTAGACATGAAGTCTTTGCCCATGCCTATGTCCTAAACGGTATTGCCTAGTTTTTCTTCTAGGATTTTTATGGTTTTAGTTCTTACATTTAAGTCTTCAATCTATCTGGAGTTAATTTTTGTATATGGTGTAAGGAAAGGGTCCAGTTTCAGTTTTCTGCATATGGCTAGCCAGTTTTCCCAACATTATTTATTAAATAGGGAATCCTTTCTCCATTGCTTGTTTTTGTCAGATTTGTCAAAGATCAGATGGTTGTGGATGTATGGTCTTATTTTTGAGGCCTCTGTTCTGTTGCATTGGTCTGTATGTCTGTTTTGGTACAAGTACCATACTGTTTTGGTTACTATAACCTTGTAGTAGAGTTTGAAGTCAGGTAGCGTGATGCCTGCAGCCTTGCTGTTTTTGCTTAGGCTTGTCTTGGCTATATGGGCTCTTTCTTGGTTTCATATGAAACTTAAAAGTAATGTTTTCTAATTCTAAAACTAATTCTGTAAAGAAAGTCTATGGTAGTTTGAGGGGGATAGCATTGAATGTATAAATTACTTTGGGAAATATGGCCATTTTCACAATATTGATTCTTCCTATCTATGAGCATGGAATGTTTTTCCATTTGGTTGTATCCTCTCTCACTTCCTTGAGCAGTGGTTTGTAGTTCTCTTGAAGAGGTCCTTTACATTCCTTGTAAGTTGTATTCCAATGTATTTTATTATCTTTGTAGCAACTGTGAATGAGAGTTCATTCATGATTTGGCTGTCTGTCTATTATTGGTGTATAGGAATGCTCATGATTTTTGCACA